>NC_089226.1:62626170-62807778 GCF_963924675.1 Phocoena phocoena | reverse complement strand
TCTCATTTGGAGTGGCATATTCTGGTCATGATGTTCTAATCAAATTTTGGACTTTTTAGCAAAACCTCCAGGACATTTTCTAGCAGGTATACTTGTTACGTGGCTTGCTTTGAAGTACAGACCTGAATGGAATAAACTCCAATTCCTCAGATCAATTTTGTAAATCATATTTTTATTTCAACTATTATTCCAATCTTGAAGAGGTAAGGGCAGAAAAATGACATGAAGACACTCCATGGAATTTTGATTTTAACTTCAGTCATTGTTAAAGGGGAAGGGGAAGAAAAATAGTAAGGAATCAGCAGTGGAAAATGAAGGAGTATGCAAGAGAAAGAAACACAGGCTGGAAATTATTCTGTAGGACTAACAAATATATTGTGATGTGAAGGGTTGCTGTTTTCTCTTTGCATTGTAGTTATGGGCAAAGAATACAAGAGGATTCAGGCCAGGTAACCAGCACGCACCTAATACCTATAATGTGCCAGACAATATGCTGGGGTTAGACAGAGGTGTCTCATGTCATCCTCACAAGTCTATGTGCTTGGAATTTCATTTCGATTTTATAAAACATCAAGTGAGTTATAGAGTGCTTAAGTGACTATAAAAGTTGTGAATTTATTCAACACATACTGACTAAATGCATGTGATGGGCCAGGCAATTTTATACACGGGAAACACAAAATGTGACCAGACACACAGGATCTCTGTGATGAAAGAGTGAATGACTGCTTTGGTTTGTGGAGTCAAGGAAGCCCTCTCTGAGGAGGCGATGTGCTTAAATGGAAAACAGTGGCAAAAGCAACCAACAGGTGAAGATTAGGGGAGAGGGCATTACTGGCATGTTTCACAGCTAAGTCAAAGACGCTAAGGTGGGACACTCATCCGTCTAAGCAATCTTCAGGCTAGACCCAAATGGCTTGTCTTTGAGACCACTCCACTCTCTTTCCTCTGGAGGTTTTCCAGTCTGTTTCCTCTAAAGGAAACATTTTTCCATTCTTACTGCTTTAGCTATCACTCACCTTGTATAACTCTGCGATTCTAACCTCTACCGTAAAGGAATCTCCAATTTTCTTTGGCACATTTCCGGGCCAAAATGTCCTCCTAGTATTGAATGTAAGATTTTCAGAACAGAATTGGTCATATTTCCCCCACATGTCAGACTTTTCTCCTGTACTTCCTATTTGAGTTAGTTGCAGTCATTAGAGAGCTACCGTCAGACCCCAATTTTGATTTCTTCCTCGCCTTTTTACACATAAATTCACTTCCAAAATTCCAGATGTCCTTTTGCCATCACCTTTTTTGTTGTTTGTTTTTTTCTCTCTGCCATTGTCCTTGACCTATCCGATAGGGTGACTATGGTGCCTCTGTAGTTTTCTATTAGTCACAAATCCGTTGCATTTTTATTCACTACATCGTGACCAGATATTGGATTCCTGAACAGAGGATATATTAAGTCACTAATAGTGTCAAAAACAGTGAATGACTCTACACTGCTTATAGGAGGAAATCCAAACACCCCAGCATGTTATTCGATGCTCATCACAAATAGATCCCTAGACGCTGCTCCTGGCTCAGTTTCCATCACATCCCTCTAAGTAACCCTACACTCAAAGCAGACAGTAGTGCCCTCTCCTTTCCAAACACATCATGATCCTTCGTGCTGCTGTGCCCTTGCATGCGGGGTTCCCTCTGCCCCAACTTCTCCTCCTCCATTTTGTTTCCTATAGACTTTTACTCATTTTTCAGGACCCAGCTTGGATTACTTTGATTCCTCATCCTCTCTTGTTGTCCACACTTTCTAGATTCCAGGATCCTGAATAAGAAATGTCTCCCGCATTCTACTTCCTCATTCGTGGGTTTTTGCCACAGCCTCTACTTTTTCCCTCTCCCAGTCCTTTCCTTCATCTGCTACCAGCTTTCCTACGTCCAATCTACAATCACTGTACATTCCATTTTAGATTTTTAGGTACCTTTTGCTTACAAAGTAGATAATTCTAATAATTTCTAGGCTTCATTGCATGCTTTCAGTTAAACTATCTCATATATCCTCATGGCTATCCCAAGAGATAAGTGCCATTATCACGACCATGTTTGTAGTGAGGAACCTATGGCCTAGAGAGTTACTTAGTCTGCCAGAAGTGATATAGCTGGTAAGTGTACATGTATAACATATACACAGCAAGGCAGTCAGAGTCTAGAGAGCCACTTGCTTGGCTAGTTGATTATAAGGCTTCCCTCAGTGCAACTGCACTAACCGTATTTCCTGCCTCAAACCTCCCCTATATGGGGACCATCCCACTGTTTCCAAAAAACAGTTTATCCTTTGTGACTCTTCTACTTTGTACATGTTGTTTTCTATAAGTTGTAGTGTTCTTCTTGCCCTTTTATGACTGCTAAAAACAGCATTCTTAGAAAGACAATTCAAATGTCTTGTCCCTCGGAATTCTCCTCAAACCTCCCTACGTGTGTTAGTCATTTCTTCTTTTAGGTTTACATCATTTTATTGTGAGGAGGTTGGGTTTTTTTTTTTTTTTCCTGCCATGTGGCATGTGGGATGTTAGTTCCCAAACCACGGATTGAACCCGTGCCCCCTGCAGTGGAAGCGTGGAGTCCTAACCACTGGACTGCCAGGGAATTCCCAGGAGGTTGGGTTTTTGTTGTTTGGGTTGTTTTGTGTGTGTGCTTGACTCCTGTACTACACAGAGCAGAGACTTGTTTGAAAATTTTGTATGCCCCAACTTGCATGCTGAGCCTAGTGACTGGAGAATTTTCACTAAGGTTAGTTGAGAGGCTATAGGGAAAAAAATCCATATTCTCCAGAAAGCGTCCATGCTTACACTTCAGTGCATTTGTTAACCCCTCTTCAATATGCCACTTGTTCTCCTTAGTATTTATTTTGTTTGATGTGTACTAAACATAGATGGTTTCTCTCTAAATAGTTTTAAGAATAATGTCATGTAGCATTGCCAACACATATATAGATGCTTTCTACATTTTGTTTTTTAAATTTTTAAAATTTATTTTATTTTTTTATACAGCAGGTTCTTATTAGTTATCCATTTTATACATATTAGTGTATACATGTCAATCCCAATCTCCCAATTCATCACACCACCACCACCGACCCCCCGCTGCTTTCCCCCCTTGGTGTCCATACATTTGTTCCCTACATCTGTGTCTCAATTTCTCCCTGCAAACCGGTTCATCTGTACCATTTTTCTAGGTTCCACATATATGCGTTAATATACGATATTTGCTTTTCTCTTTCTGACTTACTTCACTCTGTATGACAGTCTCTAGATTCATCCACGTCTCAACAAATGACCCAATTTCATCCCTTTTTATGGCTAATATTCCATCATGTATATGTACCACAACTTCTTAATCCATTCGTCTGTCAATGAGCATTTAGGTTGCTTCCATGACCTGGCTATTGTAAATAGTGCTGCAATGAATATTGGGGTACATGTGTCTTTTTGAATTATGGTTTTCTCTGGGTATATGCCCAGTAGTGGGATTGCTGGGTCATATGGTAGTTCTATCTGTAGTTTTTTAAGGAACCTCCATACTGTTCTCCATAGTGGCTATATCAGTTTATGTTCCCACCAACAGTGCAAGAGGGTTCCCTTTTCTCCACACCCACTCTAGCATTTGTTGTTTGTAGATTTTCTGATGCTGCCCATTCTAACTGGTGTGAGGTGATACCTCATTGTAGGTTTGATTTGCATTTCTCTAATAATCAGTGATGTTGAGCAGCTTTTCATGTGCTTCTTGGACATATGTATGTCTTTTTGGAGAAATGTCTACTTAGGTCTTCTGCCCATTTTTGGATTGGGTTGTTTGTTTTTATTTTATTTATTTATTATTTTTTATACAGCAGGTTCTTATTAGTCATCAATTTTATACACATCAGTGTATACATGTCAATCCCAATTGCCCAATTAATCACACCCTCACACACCCCGTCGTGGCTTTCACCCCTTGGTGTCTATACGTTTGTTCTCTACATCTGTGTCTCAATTTCTGCCCTGCAAACCGGTTCATCTGTACCATTTTTCTAGGTTCCACATATATGCATTAATATACGATATTTGTTTTTCTCTTTTGGACTTACTTCACTCTGTATGACAAATTCTAGGTCCATCCACGTCTCAACAAATGACTCAGTTTTGTTCCTTTTTATGGCTGAGTAATATTCCATGTTATATATGTATCACAACTTCTTTATCCATTCGTCTGTTGATGGGCATGTAGGTTGCTTCCATGACCTGGCTATTGTAAATAGTGTTGCATTGAACATTGGGGTGCATGTGTCTTTTTGAATTATGGCTATCTCTGGGTATATGCCTAGTCGTGGGATTGCTGGATCATATAGTAGTTCTATTTTTAGTTTTTTAAGGAACCTACATACTGTTCTCCATAGTGGATGTATCAGTTTACATTCCCACTAACAGTGCAAGAGGGTTCCCTTTTCTCCACACCCTTACCAGCATTTGTTGTTTGTAGATTTTCTGATGATGCCCATTCTAACTGGTGTGAGGTGATACCTCATTGTAGTTTTGATTTGCATTTCTCTAATAATTAGTGATGTTGAGCAGCTTTTCATGTGCCTCTTGCCATCTGTATGTCTTCTTTGGAGAAATGTCTACTTAGGTCTTCTGCCCATTTTTGGATTGGGTTGTTTGTTTCTTTAATATCGAGCTGCATGAGCTGTTTATATATTTTGGAGATTAATCCTTTGTCCATTGATTCGTTCTCCCATTCTGAGGGTTGTCTTTTTGTCTTATTTATGGTTTCCTTTGCTCTGCAAAAGCTTTGAAGTTTCATTAGGTCCCATTTGTTTATTTTTGTTTTTATTTCCATTACTCTAGGAGGTGGGTCAAAAAAGGTCTTGCTGTGATTTATATCAAAGAGTGTTCTTCCTATGTCTTCCTCTAAGAGTTTTATAGTGTCTGGCCTTACATTTAGGTCTTAAATCCATGTTGAGTTTATTTTTGTGTATGGTGTTAGGGAGTGTTCTAATTTCATTCTTTTACATGTAGCTGTCCAGTTTTCCAAGCACCACTTACTGAAGAGACTATCTTTTCTCCATTATATATCTTTGCCTCCTTTGTCATAGATTAGTTGACCATAGGTGCGTGGGTTTACCTCTGGGCTTTCTATCTTGTTCCATTGATCTATGTTTCTGTTTTTGTGCCAGTACCATATTGTCTTGATTACTGTAGCTTTGTGGTATAGTCTGAAGTCAGGGAGTCTGATTCCTCCAGCTCTGTTTTTTTCCCTCAAGACTGCTTTGGCCATTTGGGATCTTTTGTGTCTCCATACAATTTTTAAGATTTTTTGTTCTAGTTCCGTAAAAAATGCCATTGGTAATTTGATAGGGATTGCATTGAATCTGTAGATTGCTTTGGGTAGTATAGTCATTTTCACAATATTGATTCTTCCAATCCAAGAACATGGTGTATCTCTCCATCTGTTGATATCATCTTTAATTTCTTTCATCAGTGTCTTATAGTTTTCTGCATACAGGTCTTTTTTCTCCCTAGGTAGGTTTATTCCTAGGTATTGTATTCTTTTTGTTGCAGTGGTAAATGGGAGTGTTTCCTTAATTTCATTTTCAGATTTTTCATCATTAGTGTATAGGAATGCAAGAGATTTCTGTGCATTAATTTTGTATCCTGCCACTTTACCAAATTCATTGATTAGCTCTAGTAGTGTTCTGGTGGCATCTTTAGGATTCTCTATGGATAGTATCATGTCATCTGCAAACAGTGACAGTTTTACTTCTCCTTTTCCAAATTGTATTCCTTTTATTTTTTTCTTCTCTGATTGCCATGGCTAGGACTTCCAAAATTATGTTGAATAATAGCGGTGAGAGTGAACATCCTTGTCTTTTTCCTGATCTTAGAGGAAATGCTTTCAGTTTTTCACCATGGAGAATGATGTTTGCTGTGGGTTTGTCATATATGGCCTTTATTATGTTGACGTAGGTTCCCTCTATGTCCACGTTCTGGAGAGTTTTTATGATAAATGGGTGTTGAATTTTCTCAAAAGCTTTTTCTGCATCTATTAAGATGATCATATGGTTTTTATTCTTCAATTTGTTAATATGGTGTATCACATTGATTGATTTGCGTATATTGAAGGATCCCTGCATCCCTGGGATAAATCCCACTTGATCATGGTGTATGATCCTTTTAATGTGTTGTTGCATTCTGTTTGCTAGTATTGTGTTGAGGATTTTTGCATCTATATTCATGAGTAACAGTGGTCTGTAATTTTGTTTTTTTGTAGTATCTCTGTCTGGTTTTGGTATCAGGGTGATGGTGGCCTCATAGAATGAGTTTGGGAGTGTTCCTTCCTCTGCAATTTTTTGGAAGAGTTTGAGAAGGATGGGTGTTAGCTCTTCTCTAAATGTTTGATAGAATTCACCTGTGAAGCCATCTGGTCCTGGACTTTTGTTTGTTGGAAGATTTTCTTTTTGCGGTACACGGGCCTCTCACTGTTTTGGCCTCTCCCGTTGCGGAACACAGGCTCCAGACATGCAGGTTCAGTGGCCATGACTCACAGGCCTAGCCGCTCCGCAGCATGTGGAATCTTCCCATACTGGGGCATGAACCCATGTCCCCTGCATCTGCAGGTGGACTCTCAACCACTGCGCCACCAGGGAAGCCCTGTTGGAAGATTTTTTTTTTTTTTTTAAACATCTTTATTGGGGTATAATTGCTTTACAATGGTGTGTTAGTTTCTGCTTTATAACAAAGTGAATCAGCTATACATATACATATGTTCCCATATGTCTTCCCTCTTGCGTCTCCCTCCCTCCCACTCTCCCCATCCCACCCCTCTAGGCTGTCACAAAGCACCGAGCTAATATCCCTGTGTCTTGCGGCTGCTTCCCCCCAGCTATCTACCTTACTACGTTTGTTAGTGTGTATATGTCCATGACTCTCTCTCGCCCTGTCAAAACTCCCCCTTCCCCCTCCCCATATCCTCAAGTCCGTTCTCCAGTAGGTCTGCGTCTTTATTCCTGTCTTACCCCTAGGTTCTTCATGACATTTTTTTTTCCTTAAATTCCATATATATGTGTTAGCATACGGTATTTGTCTTTTTCTTTCTGACTTACTTCACTCTGTATGACAGACTCTAGGTCTATCCATCTCATTACAAATAGCTCAATTTCATTTCTTTTTAAGGCTGAGTAATATTCCATTGTGTATATGTGCCACATCTTCTTTATCCATTCATCCGACGATGGGCGCTTAGGTTGTTTCCATCTCCGGGCTATTGTAAATAGAGCTGCAATGAACATTTTGGTACATGACTCTTTTTGAATTTTGGTTTTCTCAGGGTATATGCCCAGTAGTGGGATTGCTGGATCATATGGTAATTCTATTTGTAGTTTTTTAAGGAACCTCCATACTGTTCTCCATAGTGGCTGAACCAATTCACATTCCCACCAGCAGTGCAAGAGTGTCCCCTTTTCTCCACACCCTCTCCAGCATTTATTGTTTCTAGATTTTTTGATGATGGCCATTCTGACTGATGTGAGATGATATCTCATTGTAGTTTTGATTTGCATTTCTCTAATGATTAATGATGTTGAGCATTCTTTCATGTGTTTGTTGGCATTCTGTATATCTTCTTTGGAGAAATGTCTATTTAGGTCTTCTGCCCATTTTCTGTTGGAAGATTTTTAATCACAGTTTCAATTTTATTACTTGTGATTGGTCTGTTCATATTTTCTGTTTCTTCGTGGTTCAGTCTTTGGAGGTTATACCTTTCTAAGAATTTGTCCATTTCTTCCAGGTTGTCCATTTTATTGGCATAGAGTTGCTTGTAGTAGTCTCTTATGATGCTTTGTATTTCTGCAGTGTCTTATAACTTCTCCTTTTTCTTTTCTAATTTTATTGATTTGAGTCCTCTTTTTCTTCATGAGTTTGGCTAACCGTTTATCAATTTTGTTTGTCTTCTGAAAGAACCAGCTTTTAGTTTTATTGATTTTGCTATTGTTTTCTTTGTTTCTATTTCAGTTATTTCTGCTCTGATCATTATGATTTCTTTCCTTCTGCTAACTTTGGGTTTTGTTTGTTGTTCTTTCTCTAGTTCCTTTAGGTGTAAGGTTAGATTATTTATTTGAGGTTTTTCTTGTTTCTTGAGGCAGGCTTGTATAGCTGTAAACTTTCTTCTTAGAACTGCTTTTGCTGCATCCCATAGGTTTTGGATTGTCATGTTTTCATTGTCATTTGTCTCTAGGTATTTTTTGATTTCCTCTTTGATTTCTTCAGTGTTATCTTGTTATTTAGTAACGTATTGTTTAGCCTCCATGTGTTTGTGTTTTCTTCCCTGTATTTCATTTTTAATCTCATAGCGTTGTGGTCAGAAAAGATGCCTTGATATGATTTCAATTTTCTTAAATTTACTGAGGCTTGATTTGTGACCCAAGATTTGGTCTATCCTGGAGAATGTTCCATGCGCACTTGAAAAGAAAGTGTAATCTGCTGTTTTTGGATGGAATGTCCTATAAATATCGATTAAATCTGTCTGGTCTATTGTGTCTTTTAAAGCTTCTCTTTCCTTATTTATTTTCATTTTGGATGATCTGTCCATTGTTGTAAGTGAAGTGTTAAAGTCTCCCACTATTATTGTGTTACTGTCGATTTCCTCTTTTATAGCTGTTAGCAGTTGCCTTATGTATTGAGGTGCTCCTATGTTGGGTGCATATATATTTATAATTGCTATATCTTCTTCTTGGATTGATCCTTTGATCATTATGTAGTGTCCTTCCTTGTCTCTTGTAACATTCTTTCTTTTAAAGTCTATTTTATCTGATATGAGAATTGCTACTCCAGCTTTCTTTTGATTTCCATTTGCATGGAATATCTTTTTCCATCCCCTCACGTTCAGTCTGTATGTGTCCCTAGGTCTGAAGTGGGTCTCTTGTAGACAGCATATATATGGATTTTGTTTTTGTATCCATTCAGCAAGCCTGTGGCTTTTGGTTGAAGTGTTTAATCCATTCACGTTTAAGGTAATTAACGATATGTATGTTCCTATGACCATTTTCTTAATTGTTTGGGGTTTATTTTTATAGATCCTTTTCTTCTCTAGTGTTTCCCACTTAGAGAAGTTCCTTTAGCATTTGCTGTAGTGCTGGTTTGCTGGTGCTGGATTCTCTTAGCCTTTGCTTGTCTGTAAAGCTTCTTCTTTTTTTTTTTTTTTTTCTCTGTAAAGCTTTTGATTTCACCATCGAATCTGAATGAGATCCTTGCCGGGTAGAGTAATCTTGGTTGTAGGTTCTTCTCTTTCATCACTTTAATTATATCATGCCACTCCTTTCTGGCTTATAGAGTTTCTGCTGAGAAATCAGCTGTTAACCTTATGGGAGTTCCCTTGTATGTTATTTTTCGTTTTTCCCTTGCTGCTTTCAATAATTTTTGTCTTTAATTTTTGCCAATTCGATTACTTTGTGTCTCGGCATGTTTCTCCTTGGGTTTATCCTATATGGGACTCGCTGCGCTTCCTGGACTTGTGTGGCTATTTCCTTTCCCATGTTAGGGAAGTTTTCAACTATAATCTCTTCAGATATTTTCTCAGGTCCTTTCTCTGTCTCTTCTCCTTCCAGGACCCTTATAATGTGAATGTTGTTGCGCTTAATGTTGTCCCAGAGGTCTCTTAGGCTGTCTTCATTTCTTTTCATTCTTTTTTTCTTTATTCTGTTCTGCAGCAGTGAATTCTACCATTCTGTCTTCCAGGTCACTTATCAGTTCTTCTGCCTCAGTTATTCTGCTATTGATTCTTTCTAGTGTATTTTTCATTTCAGTTATTGTATTGTTCATCTCTGTTTGTTTGTTCTTTAATTCTTCTAGTTCTTTGTTAAACATTTCTTGCATCTTCTCGATCTTTGCCTCCATTCTTTTTCCGAGGTCCTGGATCATCTTCACTATCATTATTCTGAATTCTTTTCCTGGAAGGTTGCCTATCTCCACTTCATTTAATTGTTTTTCTGGGGTTTTATCTTGTTCCTTCATCTGGTACATAGCCCTCTGCCTTTTCATCTTGTCTGTCTTTCTGTGAATGTGGTTTTTGTTCCACAGGCTGCAGGATTGTAGCTCTTCTTGCTTCTGCTCTCTGCCCTCTGGTGGATGAGGCTATCTAAGAGGCTTGATGGGAGGGACTGGTGGTGGGTAGAGCTGACTGTTGCTCTGGTGGGCAGAGGTCAGTAAAACTTTAATCCACTTGACTCTTGATGGGTGGGGCTGGGTTCCCTCCTCATTGGTTGTTTGGCCTAGGCAACCCAACACTGGAGCCTATCTGGGCTCTTTGGTGGGGCTAATGACAGACTCTGGGAGTGCTTATGCCAAGGAGTACTTCCCAGAACTTCTGCTGCTGGTGTCCTTGTCCCCACAGTGAGCCACAGCGCCCCCCGCCCCGCCTCTGCAGGAGACCCTCCAAAACTAGTAGGTAGGTCTGTTTCAGTCTCCCCTGGGGTCACTGCTCCTTCCCCTGGGTCCCGATGCGCACACTACTTTGTGTGTGCCCTCCAAGAGTGGAGTCTCTGTTTTCCCCAGTCCTGTGAAAGTCCTGCAATCAATTCCCACTAGGCTTCAATGTCTGATTCTCTAGGAATTCTTCCTCCCGTTGCTGGACCCCCAGGTTGGGAAGCCTGATGTGGGGCTCAGAACCTTCACTCCAGTGGGTGGACTTCTGTGGTATAAGTGTTCTCCAGTTTGTGAGTCACCCACCCAGCAGTTACGGGATTTGATTCTACTGTGATTGTGCCCCTCCTACCGTCTCATTGTGGCTTCTCCTTTGTCTTTGGATGTGGGGTATCTTTTTTGGTGAGTTCCAGTGTCTTCCTGTCAATGATTGTCCAGCAGCTAGTTGTGATTCTGGTGTTCTTGCAAGAGGGAGTGAGAGCACGTCCTTCTACTCCACCATCTTGGTTCCTCCTCTGTGCTCCCTATTATAGGAGCAGTTATGGCAATTGTGTCTTATTTGATGCCACAGAAAGTGAAGCATATTGTCCAGGCCGGAAGGTAATAGTCCTCTTTTCTTTGTTCCAAGTTTAGAGGGGGATAGGGGAAATACACTTTATTCATTAAACAAACATGTATTAAATACTGGTATGTATTTACTTTTTTTCTTTGCTGAGTCATGCATTTATTTATTTACTTTAACTAATTTCATCCCTAGTTTCCTAGTCTTTTGCCTGTCTTTTTTTATTGTTAAACTATAGTTGATTTACAACATTATGTTAGTTTCAGGTGTACAACTTCAGATTCTTTTCCATTATAGGTTATTACAAGATATTGAATATAGTTCCATGTGCTATACGGTAAATCCTTGTTGTTTTCTATTTTATATATAGTAGTATGTATCTTTTAACCCCATACTCCTAATTTATCCCTTCCCTTCCCCTTTCCCCTTTGGTAACCATAAGTTTGTTTTCTATGTCTGTGAGTCTGCTTCTGTTTTGTAAATAAGTTGACTTGTATTTTTTTTTAGATTGTAAATATGTGATATCATATAATTTGTCTTTCTCTTTCTGACCTACTTCACTTAGTATGATAATCTCTAGGTCCATCCATGTTGCTGCAAATGGCGCTATTTCTTTCTTTTTTATGTCTGAGTAATATTCCATTTGTGTGTGTGTGTGTGTGTGTGTATAATATATATATACACACACATATATATATATATCACATCTTCCTTATCCATTCATCTGTCAGTGGACATTTAGGTTGCTTCCATGTCTTGGCTGTTGTGAATAGTGCTGCTCTGAACATAAGGGTGCATGTATCTTTTCGAATTAGAGTTTTCATCTTTTCCCAATATTGCACAGGACTGGAATATCATATGGTAACTCAATTTTTAGTTTTTTAAGGAACTTCCCAGCTATTTTCCATAGTGGCTGCAGCAATTTACATTCCCACCAACAGTGTAGGAGGGTCCCCTTTTCTCCACCACCTCTCCAGTGTTTATTATTTGTGGACTTTTTAATGACAGCCATTCTGATTGCCGTGAGGTGATATCTCATTGTAGTTTTGATTTGCATTTCTTTAATTATTAGCTAATGTGGAGCTATTTTTCATGTGCCTGTTGGCTGTCTGTATGTCTTCTTTGGAGAAATGTCTATTTGGGTCTTCTACCCATTTTTTTTTTTTTTTTTTTTCTGTACGCGGGCCTCTCACTGCTGTGGCCTCTCCCGTTGTGGAGCACAGGCTCCGGACGCGCAGGCTCAGCGGCCATGGCTCACGGGCCTAGCCGCTCCGCGGCATGTGGGATCTTCCCGGACCGGGGCACGAACCCGCGTCCCCTGCATCGGCAGGCGGACCTTCAACCACTGCGCCACCAGGGAAGCCCTTCTACCCATTTTTGATTGGGTTATTTGGTTTTTTGATATTGAGTTGCGTAAACTGTCTGTATATTTTGGAAATTAAACTCTTGTTGGTAGCATCATTTGCAAATATTTTCTCCCATTCCATAGGTTGTCTTTTCATTTTGTTTGGTTTCTTGCTGTACAAAAACATAATTTTGATTATGTGCCATTTGTTTTTTTTTTGCTTTTATTTCTATTACCTTGGGAGACTGAACTAAGAAAATATTACTGCAGTTTATGTCTGAGAATGCTTCGCCTTTGTTCTATCTAGGATTTTTATGGTGTCATGTCTTATATTTAAATCTTTAAGCCATTTTGAGTTTGTGTGTGTGTGTATGGTGAGAGAGAGTGTTCTAACTTCAGTGATTTACGTGGGACTGCCCAGCTTTCCCAATATCACTTGCTGAAGAGACTGTCTTTTCTCCATTGTACCATCTTGCCTCCTTTGTCAAAGATTAATTGACTGTAGGTGTGTGGGTTTATTTTTGGGGTGTCTTTGTTTGTTCCATTGATCATATGGCTGTTTTTGTGCCCAAACCATGTGGTTTTGATTACTGTAGCTTTGTAGTATTGTCTAAAGTCTGGGAGGGATGTGCCTCCAGGTTTGTTCTTTTTCCTCAGAGTTGCTGTGTTAATTCTGGGTCTTTTGTGGTTCCATATAAATTTTACGATTATTTGTTCTAGCTCTGTGAAAAATGTCATGGGTAATTTGATAGGGATCACATTAAATCTGTAGATTGCCTTGGTAGTATGGCCATTTTAACAATATTAATTATTGCAGTCCAAGAGCATGGGATATCTTTCCATTTCTTTGTATCATCTTCAATTTCCTTTATCAATGTTTTAGTTCTCAGCATATAGGTCTTTCATATCCTTGGTTAGGTTTATTCCTAAGTATTTTTTTTTGACGCAATTTTAAATGGGATTTTTTTTTTTTACTTTCTGATATTTCATTGTTAGTATAGAGAAATGCAATAGTTTTCTGCATATTAATCTTGTATCCTGCTACCTTGCTGAATTCATTTATTAGTTC
Source organism: Phocoena phocoena (assembly GCF_963924675.1). NCBI lineage: Eukaryota > Metazoa > Chordata > Mammalia > Artiodactyla > Phocoenidae > Phocoena > Phocoena phocoena. The sequence continues at coordinate 62,794,363 of NC_089226.1, read as the reverse complement.
TAATAGTTTTTATGTGGAGTCTTTAGGGTTTCTATAAAGTATCATGTCATCTGCATACAATGACAATTTTACCTCTTCCCTTCCAATTGGGGTACCTTTTATTTCTTTTTCTAATTGCTGTGGTTAGAACTTCCAATACTATGTTGAATAGAAGAGATGAGAGTGGGCATCGTTGTTTTGTTATAAAATTTAGTGGGAAGGCTTTCAGCTTTTCAGCCTTGAGTATTATATTAGCTGTGGGTTTGTTGTAAGTGCTATTGGTATGTATTGATACTATCACATTGCTAGGTGATGTGGCTATATCTTAATGGGTCTCGAAATGTATTGAAAGAGACAGTGAACAACATTTAGTACATGTCCCATTTAACTAAATGACAGAGAAAACAATTTAATTGGAAATAATTAGTGCATCTAGAGAGAAAACAAGGGAAGCTTCCTGGGGGAAGATGGCACTCCATTTACTCACTGAACTCTCACGACATAAACCTTTATATTTACCATATTTTGCTGCAGGTAGGATATGAAATGGTGAAATAGCCCTCTGCTCTAACTAGTATAGAAGTCAGATAGATATGTTAAAATGTCATCCTAATACAATCAGATATGAACACAGAACTCATTAACTTAATCAGAGTGATTGAAGATGATTTTTTAGGAAGGTGACTTTTTTTTTGGTAGAATTCCATTTTAATAAAATTCAAAAGCAATCAAGATGAAACTATTTTTTCTGTAACATATATATGTGTAATGAAATTATTTTACTGAATGAAAGATTCTTGAAATTCTATAGTGCTTTTCAGTTTTAAAAGTTTCACACACGTGATTTTGTATAATCCCATAATAAGCCTTTTTCCCCCCTTACCCCTTTATTGCCCCACCTCCCTTCCCTCTCTGCACTGGTAACCACTAGTTTGTTCTCTATATCTGTAAGTCAGCTTCTTTTTTGTTTTATTCACTACTTTGTTGTATTTTCAGATTCCACATATAAGTAATATCATACAGTATTTGTCTTTCTCTGTTTGACTTATTTCAGTTAACATAACGTTCTCAAAATCCATCCATGTTGCTGCAGATGGCAAAATTTCATTCTTTTTTGTGGATGAGTAGTATTCCATTTGTGTGTGTGTGTGTGTGTGTATGTATGGTGTGTATACATGTGTGTTTCCATTCATCTGTTGATGGATACTTAGCTTTCTTCCATACCTTGGGAATAGTAAATAATACTATGAACACTGGAGTGCATGTGTCTTTTTGAATTAGCGTTTTGGGGGTTTTTTGGGTTTTATACCCAGGAGTGGAATTGTTGGGTCATATGGCTGTTCTAGCTTTAGTTTTTTGAGAAACTTCTATACTGTTTTCCCCAGTGGTTGCACCAATTTACATTTAGGGAGGTGACATTTAAACTGGGTTTGAAACAAAGACTGTGGTTTAAGAAGCAGGGGGGAAGAACACTGCAAATAGAGAAACAATGTGTGCACAGTAGGAGAGCCACCAAGGGGCCTTCCGTGCTTGGGAGATGATGGGATGCTTTCCATGTAGAGGAGGTTGGTGGCAGAAGATGAGACGGACAGGTAAACCTTGAATGCCATGCTAGGGCACTTGCAGGGACACTTTAACTTTACTAGTTAAGAAGGTCTTCTCCCAAGTGACTCTGCCTGGGTATAAATACCAGCTCCTCCTTTAACAAACGTTATCACCTTCACAAATTAAGTAACTCCCTAAGCCATAGTTTCCTTATTTCAAACATGAACACAATACTACTATTTATCTCGTAAGGTATTTAAGAGAATAAATGAGAGAGATGGTCTGATTACATTGGTTATCTTGATATTCTTTAAATACGTCAAGCTCATTCACACCGTGGGGTCTTTGCAGTAGTGTTTCCTGCAAGTGTCATGTTTTACCCCTAGATCTTATATGGTGCATGCTTATCAATGCTAGTCGCAAAGTAAGTATCAGTTCCATAGAAAAGGCTTTCCTGACTCTATCTACAACTCTATCTACAATAAATGAGAGAGATGGTCTGATTACATTGGCTATCTTGATATTCTTTAAATACGTCAAGCTCATTCACACCGTGGGGTCTTTGCAGTAGTGTTTCCTGCAAGTGTCATGTTTTACCCCTAGATCTTATATGGTACATGCTTATCAATGCTAGTCGCAAAGTAAGTATCAGTTCCATAGAAAAGGCTTTCCTGACTCTATCTACAATCGGAAGTAGCCACCTAGCCACACTGTCATATCACTTTCCTTTAATTCTCTTCATGGCATTTTTCTCAGTCTGAGATAGGAGAGGTCATATGTGTCTTATCACGTTATATTTCCCATCAGAGAATTGACTAATACATCATAGACATTAACTAAATATCTTTTGAATTAATTCATTGACTTTGCATAGTCAATTAAGCAACCTGTACCTTGGTTTCAATTTTTGTAGCATCAGGATTGAAATACCTACCACACAGAATTGTTGGGAGAAACCTAGTGAGAAAATTCTATCAAACACACAGCGTATTGTCCAGTATATTTCAGATTTTGAATAAATACTGGTTACCTGCATCACTGCCTTGTAAATTTTTTCCAGTATTTCAGTACATAAAGAACACAAAGACTTTCCAGATAAAGGTATATTTTCTCTTTTCTTCAAGCTTTGTGGATCCTACAAAATACTTTCCAGTGTTGTCTCTACCAGTCTTTCCCCAACCTACAACTCCACACCAATGTCTTCTCACTGTTTTCCTTTCATTCCCTAGTGCCTGAAACCAAGCTATGTGTTGTTTGGAAACTCTGTACGTTACTTTCATGCTGTCGTCTCAAACACAGAGTGGATAATTTTAACAATGGATGAAAATGACCTGGGGAAGCTGAGTTCTTAAAAGAGCTGTGCTGCAAAGAAGTCCTGTCCACCAGTATATCAGCTAGATTTATCCTGGAAGTTCTCCTGAAAGCTCAGGGATTGATCATAACATCATGAACCAAATGAGCCATCCAGGATGAGAATAGTCTATCCATAACCATTTTGCTTCCAAGATCTGCCGGAATGACAGACAATTATTGAAAAACTCCACTTCAACTCATCGTTATGTGCAGAAAATAGTACAAATTTCAGAATGGTAAATTCACTTATTAAGTCATTGGCATAATTGTCAGCCAAGCAGCCACTGCCTTCTGGAGAGCACCTCTGAGGATAGAATTAATTTCCAAGAATGTTTGGAAGCCATTCGAAAAATTGTCCTTACTTCTCCTTAAGTTAGTATTGATTCAGTCAACATTGTTAAGTACTTATGTATGCCAGGCTGTGATTAGACCACACATAAACATTGTATACCCTTTACTCCTCATACTCCTGTAGGTGAGAAAATGAACTTTTTTTTTTCATATTTCCCTCATTCATTCAGATTCTGACTGTAGAAGATAGAAAGGGGTGATAAATGAGGGGGTTCCCAGAATATATTGGGGGCTACTGTATGGCATTTACATACATTCTCCTATGAGAATCTTTTTCTTCATCACTCTGAGTCCTGACCTGGAATTCACCCAGGTATATTTAACTTCCATTTCTCAGGCTTTCTCATTAAGAGTTGTCTGTCAATGTCCTCGATTAAAGGCCAGGTGACGTCAGTGCTTTCTACAATCTTATCAGAGTCTTGACCCCAAGAACCTCTGCACCTTTGGAGGAGACTTGGTATGTGCACCAGGAGGATGGACAGTCATACCACAGTGAGCACATTCCTTCTGTGGGGATTTTCCAGTTTCCCAGACGGGCAAGATCTCTCCTTCGTGATGGTTTTCTTCTCCCATGTGACCATCCTAGTTGCAAATGTGTCCATAATGGTGGCCATCAAGCTCAATCACAATCTTCACACCCCCACGTACTTTTTCCTCTGTGGTTTGTCCTTTTCAGAAACCTGTACCACTATGGTAATCACCCCCCGCGTGCTAGTGGACTTGCTATCAGAAAGCAAGACCATTTCTCTTCCTGAGCATGGCACACAGATGTTTTTCTTCTCTGGCTTGGGAGCTAACAACTGCTTACTCTTGGCTGCCATGTCCTGTGACCATTACCCTGCTATTCACAGCCCGCTGCACTACACCATCTTGATGACCCAAGATCTGCTTTCAGCTCATGACAGCTTCTTGTGTTACTGGGATTGTGGTGTCACTGTGCATTGTCCTTGTAGTATTCAACTTGTCGTTCTGTGACTCCAGCACTGTCAAGCACTTTTTTTTGGTGACATTACATCTGTAGTCTCCCTTGCCTGTGATGACACCTTTTTTCAGAAAATGGTTCTTCTTGCCTTCTCTGCCTTTGTTTTGCTGGGAAGCTTTATTTTCTTTATGATTTCCTGTGTCTTCATTGGGTCCATAGTTATGAGGATGCCATCTGCCCAGGGGAGGTATAAGGCCTTCTCAACTTGCTCCTTCCACCTCACTGTGGTGTGCATACACGATGGATTTGCTGGCTTTGTCTATCTGAGACCCAAGGACAGTGACTCATTCCGTCAAGATATGCTGATGGCTGTGACATATACAGTACTGACACCTCTGCTTAATCCCATTGTTTAGAAAGAAAGTACTAGGCAATATATGTAGGTTTTCCCCTAGATGGTAAATAAAAGAGCTCTGAACACTTTTTAAAATTTTTACAGAGCATTGATAAATTAAAGTGGAGAAAGTAGAGTACTTCCAATGAAAATCATCACTTTGTATACAAAGCAATTAAAGTGTATTCTAACTGCCTGATATGCCCTGGTCTCACTTCTTTCTTACTATGAAACCAGATGTAGTTTTAAAATATTTTAAAGTGAAATAAAATATTCTAAAATATTACATATATATGTACATATACAGACATACATGCATACACACATGCACATATGTATGTAGTAAATGTATCAAAAGTGTTTTAGAATATTCTATTTTCATAATTTTGGTTTCCTTTGGAGAAGGAAGAAAATTATATTAAAAAGGAAAAGAAAAAAAAAAAGGAAAAGAAGAAAGAAGGAAAGAGTGAGGGAGAGAGACAGCGAGAGGGAGAGAGAAGGAGGGGAAAGAGAAAGATCACTGATTTACTTAATCAAAAAAGGAGAAAGCACAAACAGAAATTTAGCGTTGAAATGAGTGAAAGACCACAATGCAGAGGAATTTCAAAACATTTTTTATTTTTATTTTTTTAACATCTTTATTGGAGTATAATTGCTTTACAATGGTGTGTTAGTTTCTGCTTTATAACAAAGTGAATCGGCTATACATATATGTTCCAATATCTCTTCCCTCTTGCATCTCCCTCGCTCCCACCCTCCCTATCCCACCCTCAAAACATTTTAAGAAAATACCTGTTTAACTCTATTCAAAGAAACATGGAAACTAGATGGGAATGGATGAATTTCTGAAAAATAAAATGATGAAAGTTACTGCAGAAGAAATATGCATTTTTAACATACCAAATTCCAGGAATAATATAGACGTCTGTCAAAGAGCTATTCTTTCCAACCCCCAACAAAGAGTAGACTAGATGGTTTCAAAATGAACTTCCACAAAAAGCAAATAATTCAAATGCTGTTTGAGTTACAGCATAGACAAAGATAAATAGCTTGGAATTTATGAAAACCACAGAGGTGGAAGGTGCTATAAATAACTGAATCTAATCGAGGCCATTGTCGTAAGGTTCTCACGTGGATACTTAGGGAGATGCTGTAGGGAGGGCTTGGCATTTTGAGGTCACATTGTCTAATGGCAAATTTGTATGGTGAGTGATGTTACCAATGCTGTGGCAGGACTGAGGGACTGAGATGGGAGAAAGAATCAAGGGGCTGGAGGCAAAGTCTTTAATAAATGAGAAGAAACTGGGTGGTCAGTAGAAGACTCTGAAAACAATAGTATATTGTTTCATATCTGGATAGTATTTGTGTCAATGAGTGAAATGTTTTGTCATGCAGATTGCCAGTAAATGATTTAGAAATATGGTAAGGAGCTAGGAGAATGTCGACATTGTGTGCAGATATCTGTAGAATAGGAGTGAGCAGCTTCTCTTCAACATTGCTGAGAAGCCTATGTGCCCTCCTCGGACAACTAGGTTTGGTTAAGATGGAGAGATGGAGCATGTACTCTGGGAAAAGTTCATGGGTGGAATAGAAAGGAGATTTCCAGAATGAACGTAAAACATATAGGAGAAACCCCAGCAAACAAAGAGAATTTCAAAGAGATGAAGCCGAGAGTTGTGAATAAGTGAATACTGGCAAAGAGAGCTCCCAAAAGGCTTGCAGCTGAGATTCAAATCATAGCTCCATTGACTATAGGTGGTGTCAGAGCCTATTGGGTCTACAGTTCTCATTCTTTGCTCAACATTGAATTAAAGTTTGGCTAGAGGTTCTCTGACCAACCATTTCATAAACTTCACCATTCCATTTTCACAAATGTCCTTGTTTAGTGTAAAAGTCTCCGCCTCCTCATGTAATTATCTAAACTTTTAATTTCATTCATTATTTTAAGACTCAAAATTTTGACCAAATGGTATTTATCCCTGCGATGCAAGGTTGGTTTAACATATGAAAATCAATCAGTATGATACACCATATTAATAGAATGAAAAATAACCACGTGATTGTGTCAATAGATGTAGAATATATACACTATGAAATATTATTCAGCCATTAAGAAAGAAGGAACTCTTGCCATTTGTGACATCGTAGGTGTACCTGGAGACATTGTGCTAAATGAAATAAGCCAGACACAGAAGGAAAAATACTGCATGAGCTCATTTATAAGTGAAATCTAAGAAAGTCAAATTCATAGAAGCAGAGAATAGAATGGTAGTTACCAGAGTTGGGGAAATGGAGGGAATGGGGAGATGCTGGTCAAAGGGTACAAAGTTACAGTTATATAGGACGAATAAGTTCTAGAGATCGAATGTAGAGCATTATAACTGTAGTTAATGATACTGTATTTTATACTGGATATTTTCTAAGAGTAAACTTAAGTTACTCTTATCACACCTAAAAAAGATAAAGAGATGTGAGTAGATGGATATGTTAGCTTGGTTATATTTATCACTTCACTATGTATATGTACGTCAAAACATCATGCTGGGGCTTCCCTGGTGGCGCAGTGGTTGAGAGTCCGCCTCCTGATGCAGGGGACACGGGTTCGTGACCCGGTCCGGGAGGATCCCACGTGCCGCGGAGCGGCTGGACCCGTGAGCCATGGCCACTGAGCCTGCGCGTCTGGAGCCTGTGCTCCGCAACGGGAGAGGCCGCAACAGTGAGAGGCCCGCGTACCGAAAAAAAAAAAAAAATCATGCTGAACACTTTAAATCATAAGTTTTATTAAAAAAATAAACACATCTTAAAATTGTTTTAAAAGTTAAAAGAACATGTCAACTAGCACTTTATTCATACCGCTTAAATGGAAACCATTGTATTTTTAAGAAACATTTCTTTGTTGTGAACTTCTTGAAAGAAAAGCACATAACCTATTTAACTTTGTTTCCTCATTTCATAACCTCGTGCTAGAAATAAAAGAGACACTAAATGACTATTCATTGAATTAGAGTTAATGTTTAACCAACAGACTTTGTTGAATGCTTGCTGTGTACCAGACACTGTACTTTGAGCTAAGGATAATTAGTTCAACCTCCCACATCACTACTTTTACCCACCCACCAAAGTTTCTGCAACTGCATTACCAGCTCTCAATGACCAGTTAACTCTTTTTTTCCTTATGTCTCAGTTTAAATGTCATTTCTCTGGTAAAGCCTTTCTTGAGCCTCACAAATAAATGCGTTTGCCAAATGATATTATGAGGAATAGAGACTGAGCAAAAAGACACAGCCTGGGGCTTTTGGCAGTGAGGTAGGGTAAGTACATAGAACTTTGAGGTCAGCGATACCTAAGACTTGTGAGGCCAAGATCCTGTAGAGGAAAAAGCTATAGAGAAGTGAGCCTGAAATTCTACATATAATTCCTCATTATGGAATTTGACTACTCCCAAGTTGCACTTGGGCTGGTGAGATATCAAACACCAAGTGGAAATCAGCCTATGAGAGCCTGATGATCTTAGCAGAGATTTTGGCATTTTGCATTGCTGGTTTGATAGAGTTTGATAGATAGGCTGTTTAAGGTAGAGGGCCCCACAACACCTTGTGCTTTTATTTGAGAGTCCTGAAGTACTACACCTTAGGAGGAATTGCTGCATCCTAGAAATAAGGTCAAACGAAAAATAGATTATCCCCAACAAAGTACAACACCCAACCACCACATTCTATTAGGATGCAGTTTAGGAGTTATACTGTACATGGAGGCATCAGTCCTTTTTTTATGTGAATGACCCCTTTGGGCACTCTATTTTCATTTCCTCAAAGGGATCAAGCCAGTGCTTTATTTTTCTGCTAGAATAAAATTGAAAACAGTACGGAAGAAGATAATCTCATCTAGAACCTCTAAAATTTTTTATCCACATTGCTCATCAATTAAAAAAAAAAGATAAGATATGCCACAAGATAGGACCAAATGCATAAAAACCAGGTACTTAAATATTAAATAAATATTAATACATCTAAGAAAAATAGGGGAATAATATGAAGAGTCACACCACAGAAATGAATACAAAAAGAAAAAGAAAAGGAATCAAGTTTAAATCTTAAAAATGAAAAACAAAATAAATTAGGAATTCAACTGTTGGGTTAATTGTAGATGGGACACAGTAGAAAAGATGATCAGTAAACTGAAAGGTAGGTTAGTAGAAAACATACACATTACAAGACAAAGAAAAAATTATCAAAAATACAAAAAGAGTGTGAGAGCTGTATAAGAAATTATGAAAAGATCTACCATATGTGTAATGAACTTCTAGAAAAAAGTTGAGAAATTTCTGAAGAAATATTCAATGATAATTTTCCAAACTGATGAAGGACCATGAGCTACAAATTCAAGAAACTTTGCAGATTCCAAACATGAGAAGTATAAGAAAAACCACACTCAAGGAAATCATAAAAAGACTACAGGAAGCCCAAAACAAAAGAAAAATGTTAAAAGCTTCCAGAGGAGAAGTAAAAGACATATTCCCTTCAAAAAAGAATCAAATGACTAATAGCTGAGTTTTGGAAAATATTGATGGAAGCAAGAAAATTAAATCTTAAAAGTGCTCAAAGATTTTTTACTAGTAACCTAGAATTCTACCTAAAATAGAAATATCTCTCAAAAATGAAGGTGCAATAAAGACCTTTTTTGAAGAACCTAGGGCTAAGACGGGAATGGAGACCCAGACCTACTAGAGAATGGACTTGAGGATGTGGGGAGGGGGAAGTGTAGGCTGTGACAAAGAGAGAGTGGCATGGACATATATACACTACCAAACGTAGAATAGCTAGTGGGAAGCAGCCGCATAGCACAGGGAGATCAGCTTGGTGCTTTGTGACCACCTAGAGGAGTGGGATAGGGAGGGTGGGAGGGAGGGAGATGCAAGAGGGAAGAGATATGGGAACATGTGTATATGATAACTGATTCACTTTGTTATAAAGCAGAAACTAACACACCATTGTAAAGCAATTATACTCCAATAAAGGTGTTTAAAAAAAAAAAGACCTTTTTTTTTTTTTTTGCGGTATGCGGGCCTCTCACTGTTGCGGCCTCTCCCATTGCGGAGCACAGGCTCCGGACGCGCAGGCTCAGTGGCCATGGCTCACGGGCCCAGACGCTCCGCGGCGTGTGAGATCTTCCCGGACCGGGGCACGAACCCGTGTCCCCTGCATCGGCAGGTGGACTCTCAACCACTGCGCCACCAGGGAAGCCCAAGACCTTTTTTATGATTAAAAAAATCTGTTAAAATGCATCACAAGCAAACCTGCATTAGAAGAAGAAATAATAGAGTGTTTTTTAAAGCAGAAGTAAAATTAATGCTGATATATGTATAAGGTTTAAAGAAAGGAATGAAGGTCAGCAAAAAGAATAAATATATAGGAAACTAGAGAAGGTACACTAGGTAAGGGAACATCTTTGAGAAATAATTAGGAAACTCTATTGGCTTACATGGGTAGGTAGATGATGATACTGTCACCACTTCCTATAGACTCAGATTAAAATGGGAAAAAGAAAGAGTACTCTCTTGTAATACCTTCTAAAATAGCAACTTTATTGAAGTGTAATTTACATATGAACAGTTTAAATATACAGGTTGATGACTTTTGACTTTTGACAAGTATAACCACCAACCCAATTGCAATATACAGTGATTTCCTCACCCCCAAGAAGTTACCTCTTGCCCCTTTGCTTTCAGTCTTCTCCAGCACTCCACTACAGAGTGAGTATTTTACAGAATCTGGGAAATGTCAATGACTTCATAAGTCCCAGTCCATTTCAGAAGAAGAAAATCTTCCTGAAATTTATATAGACTAAGAATCTTTTAATATCACAACAGTTCAGGATCTTTTAAAATTTCCCCAATCAAATCCTACCTTCTATGTAACAATCTATAATCCATAGTAAGTAGGGAACTTCCCAAAAGAAATCTTACAAAGGGAGTTTTTTATTGTCCCCACAGTGGTGTTCTTGATCCTTAGTTTTTGACACACTGTTTAGGGAAGATGCTTTGTACCACTCCTAATATTCTTTTTTCCCTTTATGGAGCGACATCTGTTAGCATAACATTCCTGACATCTTTCTAAGCCTTCACTTCCTCTTCCTCTAGGATTAAATTAGTTGATGGTAGATTTTGAAGGGAAAACTAGATATGCAATTGTATTAGTTTGTGAGGGCAGCTGTAACAAAAGTACCACAAAGTAGGTGGCTTAAACAACAGAAATGTATTGTCTCACAGTTCTGGAGGCTAAAAGTTAGGATGAAGTTGTCGGCCGGTTGGTTCTCTCTGAGGGCTGTGGGATCTGCTCTATGCTTCTTGCTTAGATTCTAGTGGTTTGCTGGTAATCTTAGAAGTTCTAGAAAAAGAATGGCAATGTATATCCTCTCCAATAAAGACCGTAATAGTGCCACACCTCACTCCCTACATCTGGGTGATTGAATTATTTGAATTCCCTTAGAGTGGAAATAAAAAGGAAAAATGCATGGATTTATCACAATCAATCAGAGACTGTTTATGTGCCTGCACAAAATAGATAAGGAGGAGGTCAACATGTGACATGTATTTCATCTGAGAGAAGGAAAGGGATGGAGGGGAGTAGACCATTTTGATGGGTGTGCAGTGAGGGTCACCCTAAATTTGTTGGAGTACTAAACCTCACAAAGATTTGCCATTTATTGGGACTTCCCTGGTGGTGCAGTGGTTAAGAATCCGCCTGCCAATGCAGGGGACATGGGTTTAATCCCTGGTCCGGGAAGATCCCACATGCCATGGAGCAACTAAGCCCGTGCGCCACAACTACTAAGCCTGTGCTCCAGAGCCTGTGCTCCACAAGAGAAGACACTGCAATGAGAAGCACACGCACCACAACAAAGAGTAGCCCCCGCTCGCCACAACTAGAGAAAGCCCGCGCGCAGCAACAAAGACCCAACACAGCCAAAAATAAATAAATAAAAATAAATTAATTTTTTAAAAAAAGAGTTGCCATTTATTGAGAAAGGAACAGAAGGGAAGGAATAGTTTGGGGAGAAATATAAAAAATTCAGTGATGGGCTTCCCTGGTGGTGCGGTGGTTGAGAGTCTGCCTGCCGATGCAGGGGACACGGGTTCGTGCCCCGGTCCGGGAAGATCCCACATGCCGCGGAGTGGCTGGGCCCATGAGCCATGGCTGCTGAGCCTGCGCATCCGGAGCCTGTGCTCCGCAACGGGAGAGGCCACAACAGTGAGAGGCCCGCGTACCACAAAAAAAAAAAAAAAAATTCAGTGAGGGTACAACGAGTTTGAGAGTCTTGAGGAAAAGGCCAGTGAAGAAGTTCATCTGTCCTCCAAGGAAGGTTCTATTTGGAGATAGGGATACTGTCACCTTACAGGTGGTAGCTGAGCTCATGGGAGAAGATGAGCTCACCCAAGAAGACCATGGGGGATGGAGAGAAAGGCAGAGGGCTAAGGATAAACTTGTGAAAAGCAAGAAATAATGGGAAATGTAAAGAGGAAGACTGCCAGAAACAGTATAAAACATCAACCACCAGAGTGCAGAGCACCCACCACAACTCTAAGATGGCCCTTTCCAAGACTGAAGTCGTACCTTTGAGTTCCTTCTCTTTGCAGGGGACAATGTCTGTGCTGGCTGTTGCCCCAGAATTATTGCACTGGTGGGAGTATAGGCCTATAATTGATGTAAGAAGTATGAATGGGGAAACGGGACCAGAGAAATCCCACAAAGAGGCTTCCAGGCAGAAAGTTCCCTTGATCTGGTCAGTGAAGAGCCCAGGAATAGGAAGTCAGCTTGTAAAGTGATCCCTCCAAACTGTCTCAGACTTTGTCTGACATTATTAATATGCTAGAAATAAAATATACTAGCTAAAATATTAATCAGAAGCGTTGTGAAAGGAGTACAGGAGGAAGGGAATCAATTTAGAGACAATTGCTATAACCAAATTGGATCATAAGCACCTTCAAAAAGGACAGTGGAAGAAGTAGTGACAGTGGACAACTCCTTGAGAAATAGTACAAAGTGTGTGGTGGATATTCTTTGCCTAAAACAAAATTTCATATTTCCTACCTTTCGACTGTTAAAAGAAAGTCCCAACATCCCAGTCTCCCACTCCAAAGAAATGTCAGCGTCCAAAATCCTACTCTAGTATTCATCTGGTAAGACCACCTATGAGAGGAGTCAGCTGAAATTTATACAGCTTCTTCTGTGTTATCTGGGTTGGATCTTTTAATTGTCAAACAGAGGAATCATAATCTTTGCTTTGGCTTAAATAAAGTAAAAATAAATAAAAGCTTTTCTGAGACACTAACACCTATGTTTCCAAAAGTTGAAATATCCATTGACCAAGGGAGGGCAGTACCTTTAAAGGAAGTACCCTTAACTGCTGACCTGTCAATATCATCACCTATTATACATTGTTGGGGAGAAGTTTCTTTCCTGAATGTTATTTTACAAGATGGTATTCAAGTAAATTTGATCTTTGGTTGAGATCTTTCTCCATTTAAATAGGACTCTATCATTGGTAAATGGAATTTTAAGTAGAAATTATTTTCCAAAGGTATTCTTAACTTGAAAATTCTATATTTAATTTGAACCAAGCAGACATCCATGTTAATGATACACTTAACTTTATAAATAGAAGTAAACATTGGATTTTTATATTTACGGGAGCTTATCACTATAAAAGTGGTAAAGTTAATGATAAATATCATTAAAATATCCATCAAAAATGTTCCCCAAATTAATGGTTTGTTATTTATAGATTTATATCTGATTTAATTCAGGAAAACCAATGTGCTCTAGCCATTAGTTTTCTCATAGCCTCTTTCACCTCCTTGTTCCTCAGACTGCAGATGAGGGGATTCAGCATGGGGACCACCACTATGTAGATTACAGATGCCACTTTGACATGATCCGCTGAATAGCTCGATTTGGGCAGTACGTAAACAAACAAAACTGTCCTGTGAAACAAAGTGACCGCAGTGTGGTGGGAAATGCAGGTAGAGAAGGCCTTCTTCCTCCCCTCAGTGGAGTGCATCTTCAGGATTGAGTGGAGGATGTAGCTGTAGGACACGATTATGGTTAATAGTGAGCTTATGAGGACTGATGCAGAAGAGATGGCAGGAGATATTTCAGCAATAGAAACATGGCCGCAAGAAAGCTTCAAGGGTGGGAAGAGGTCACAGAAAAAATGGTTCATTTTATTTGGTCCTCAGAAGGAGAGATTGATCAAACAGCCTGTAAGTGAAGAAGCATTTATGTCATCCACCCAAGTAGGAGGCCTCCAACAGGAAGAAGCAGACCACTGGGGACATGTGGGTGGAGTAGAGCAGGCGAGAGCAAATGGACCCATAGTGATTGTAGGCAATGGTGGCCAGCAGGAAGCACTCTGTAGTCCCAAAGGTGACATCAGAGCCAAGCTGAGCTATACAGTCAGTGACTGGGATGGCAGTTCTCTCTCTTCAGAAGCCCATCAGCATGACAGGTGTGACTGATGTGGAATACCCAGTGTCTACAAAGGCCAGATGGCTGAGGAAAAGGTACGTAGGCGCGGGAAGCGGAGGGCTACTTCGGATTAAGACGATTATGCTAATATTTCCCACTACGGTAACTGTATAAACTCCTAGAAAAATCTCAGAAGAGATGGCACATAGTGTGGGATTATCTGTGAATCCCCAAATAATGAACTCTGTCACTGTTGTATGGTTTGCAGTCTCCATCTATTCATTTAACAGTGCCTACTGAAATCAGAACCAGAGGAGACTAAATTGACTGAAATGACCCTGCATTTATATACCTAAACATAACCTAAATATAACCTTATAAATAAGTTAAATGGTAAATTTGCCTCACTTATCGAATACTTTGTGCATATAAATTTTCTTTTCAATTTCCATGAAAATATTGAAACTGAAGACTTGATTACCTTAGGACTCAGCTATTTTACTCCTATTTACATACTCTTTATTTTTACTTTATTTAAGCCAAAGCAAAGATTATGATTCCTCTGTTTGACAATTAGAAGATCCAACCCAGATAACACAGAAGAAGCTGTATAAATCTTACTCGTGTGCATGGGCGATATGTAAAAGAATGTTTACAGCAGTATCGATTGTAATAACATGAACTGTAAATAACCTACATTTTCAAAGAAAGACCAGCTCTTGATTTTCCAGCCCCATCCCAAATGTGCTTCTATTCAGTAATGTCTGCCTTAGTAAATGCTGTCTCCATTTATGCAACTGATTGGGCCAAAAAATATGATGTTGACTTTGACATCTCTTTCTTACTTGATCTTTTTCCTGGAATAAAAAATATCACATCCTTAGTTATAATATTTGATAGCGAGGGCAAGAAGGTGTCCATGTTCAAGATGGAAGGCAAATAGAATTTTTACTGTTTTTATGAGATAAACATCGTGGATATTTTGCAGAATCTTCCAGGACTTACCTTCTATACCATACCTTTTCATACTTATGGGATTGTATGAAACAATAAGAAGAGTCTGCATATTTTTATGGGCGAGGATTAAATGCAAAGTGAACTGAAATATCTTGGGACTTGGGTTAGTTAAGTTTTGGTTTCTTCAGTTCTATTAAGCAACTGTATAGAAATAAGAAGTAGGGGCATATGATGAGGATGGGAGGAAGGGGTAGTTATGGGGGTAGGAATAGAGGTAGCCAGCAAGGAAAGCTAGGAAATTAGACTGAAAGAAAAATTTAAAAAGATAAAATAAAATAAAAAATAAATTAAAAAAAAAAAGAAAGATTAGTATTTCGGAATAATGCTCCCTTACTTCAAAATAGATCACATGATCAAGGGCAGGTGAGAATGTGTTAATTACCTTCAGTCATTCCTATGACTCCTCTAATTTAAAGATCAACATATTCTTATGAATAATTTGTTTTTT
The DNA here is from genome assembly GCF_963924675.1 of Phocoena phocoena. Classification (NCBI taxonomy): domain Eukaryota; kingdom Metazoa; phylum Chordata; class Mammalia; order Artiodactyla; family Phocoenidae; genus Phocoena; species Phocoena phocoena. The sequence continues at coordinate 62,778,887 of NC_089226.1, read as the reverse complement.
CAAGAAACTCTAAAGAAGAATTAAGAAAACATATATACATACTGTCAGCGACCACGCACATTCTACTCAGTGTTACATGTGAATCATGACAATGGTATGTTATAGTATGAATGGTACTAGGATTATGTATATGAATTATCAAGTTCTGGCTTTTTTAACTAGACAAAGACCCAAACCTGAAACGAATTTTATATCTTTAAAGAAAATAGATGTATGAAACACACAAATGTTTTCAAAGTTGGATATGAGTACCAGCGTGGAAGGCAAAGTGACATGCAGAATACCATGGACTTTGGAGCCATGCAGACCTAGGATCACTTTCTAGCTCTGCTTCTTGCTGTCTATGAAACATAGGCAAGTTACAAGAAATGTTTGCTCTTCTTTTTCCTTACCTTTAAAAAGGAGATAATACACACCTCATGTGATTCTTGGGTTAAATTGCATAATGTGGGTGATAACTCCAAGCACTGTTAACACAACAAATAAATGCTCAATTACTAATAGTTTGCTTGAAATAACCAACTTGTAATTTCTGGTACATAGAAGAGAATCAAATATGTCTGTATCCTTAAAAATGAACAAGTATGAACTAGTGATACATCCACTGCAACACTAGTGATAGTCTCCAAGGAATTGTTGCTGTACAGCAAAGGCATATTTAAGGGAGGTTGGTGTCATTTAGGATAAGGCCCAAATCACCTATTTCACTTGTAATTACAAATTAATTACTTCACTTGTTTTGGAAAACTTCATTGAGAATCACTTGGGATAGAGAAATTACATGTGTACATCTACTGGGGCAGAGAAGTAACATGTAAACATGATTATGTTCAAGTGTATAAGTAAAATATTTTCTAAATACCCTCAGGTTCCATTAATTTTTTTAGTTAAATGGAAAAAAATGAAAATTTCGGTTTAATTAAATTGTAAAACATAACATTTTACTATCCTTGAAGTTGATTATTAGATCAACATGACTAATATGGTTGTGAAAATTTGTGGCATTTCTGAAATGTGGCTGTAGTCAGTGGTCCAGGTTTTCATATCACGTGTGTTTAGATTTGGATTCGCTAGTACAATTTAGTTTACAAATAGGCATCTAATGGAATTGCAGTATTATTATCAACATTCTAAGTGACATACATTTTTTAAAATTGTATAAATTTTCCATATGTATTATAGAATTGTACTAGGACACTTGAGATACACACCGGGCTTGTTGGCTGTAGACATTTCTCACATACATGGCCTTCCCTCTCCCCAGTGACCTACCAACATGTATGCGTTCTAATAAAACCATGAAGCTCACACTAACATTTTTCTTATCACCCTGCCATACACAGCTGCCACGTTCACTAGCAGGTTGTCCAAGATACATGGCCACAGTTGATTCTGATTCTGGCTGTGTTCTTAGACCATGGCCACATAGCAGAACACTCTCTAGGTTGAAGGTCAGGCTCCTTTGATTCTGGGCTTGAAGGAGCCTATAGATCAATAACCTTCAGAACAAAGTTAAGCCTGATAATCCACATGAGAGTCTGACAGCTCAAAGACCTCAACTCCAACAAGTTAGGAAATGGACATGCTGCGAGGTTCCGTCTCTCCTGGAAAGACACAGCTCCTTTAGGCTTTAAGGAAACCCAACTGTGGCTGATGAGTGATACAACAAACATTCCAGATGACATCTGGGAGAATTAAATTCCCTTCACCCCTGCCCTCCTCCTAACATTTTGTTCACACCATTTAATTATTACCCATTATAGTTGAAGATCTTGCTCTTTCCCTGGAGTGAAGATGTAGTGCCCGTGACAAATTATTCTGTATCCCTTTTTAAATGGTGCAATATTGGGAATATAGATGGCAGTAAATAGATGTTTCTTAAATTAGTGTTAAACAATTTTTAAAAAGTCTTTCTATGTATCAGACATTGTGTTATGACCTAAAGATAAATAGATACTCCCACATCTCGATCTTTACCCAACTACAAACCATTTTATAATTGTATTCATCACTCAAGAGCCCCTTCTAATGGAAGAGTAACTTCTAGTCACCTTTATGCTCTCAGGTTTAAATTTCACTGTTGAAACCTCCCCTGACACCGTAGACTAAGTCATATTCTCCTGGCGAACAATTTCAAAGAATCCTGAAATATGTTTTGCATGTACACACTTTTAATTTTATAGGTACTGGAGCAAATAATTGCATTTGTCTTTTTTATCTACTATCCTACAACTCCCGTGAGGGAGGGGGTCATGTCTGCCTTGTGCAACAGTTTATTCTTAGAACATTGCGGAGTGCCTGGTACATAGCAGTACTAAATGAATGAATGGGTGAGTGAATAAATTAATGATTTTTTCATGTTTATTCTGTTGTGGTAAGAATACTTAGCACGAGGGACTTTGCTGGTGGTCCAGTGGTAAAGAATCTGCCTTCCAATGCAGGGGATGCAGGTTTGATCCCTGGTCAGGGAACTCAGATCTCACATGCCATGGGGCAACTAAGCCCGTGAGCCACAACAACTGAGCTCACATGCCTCAACTAGAGCCCACGTGCTGCAGCGAACACACAGCGCAGCGCAAAAATAAATAAAGTGCTTAAAGGAAAAAAAAAGCCTTTGCTTTAAAAAAAAAAAAAAACTTAGCATGAGACTTATCCTCTTAGTAGGTTTTTAAGTATACAATACAGTATTGTTAACTGTAGGTACAATGTTCTACAGCAGATGTCTAGAACTTACTCATCTTGCTTAATTCAAACTTTATGTGTATTGATTAGCTACTCCTCATTTCACTCCATCCTCAGCCCCTGGCAACCATCATTCCACTCTTGATTCTATGAACGTGACTCTTTTAGATAGCTTATAAAGTAGAATCATGCAGTACTGTCCTTCTGTGACCAGCTTATTTCACTTAGCATAGTGTTCTCCAGGTTCATCCATATTGTCACATGTTATAGAACTTCTTTCTTTTTTTAAGACTATAATATTCTATTGTATGTGTTTACCAAAATGTCTTTATCCATTTCTTTGTTGATGGACATTTACATTGCTTTCATATCTTGGCTAGTATGAATAATGCTGCAGTGAACAAGGGAGTCCTAATATCTCTTTGAGATACTAATTTCAGTTCTTTTAGGTAAATATCTAGAGCTGGGATTAGTGAATTATATGGCAGTTCTATTTTTAATTATTTGAGGGACCTCCCTACAGTTTTCCATAACAACTGCACCATTTTGCCTTCCCAGCAAAATGGTACAAGAGCTTCCTCTTTCTCTACATCCTGGCCCACACTTGTCTTTTTTTTTTTTTTTTGGTAATAGCCATCCAGACACATGTGAGGTGATATCTCATTGTGGTTTTGATTTGCATTTACTTGCTGATTAGTGATGTTGAGCACCTTTTCATATCCCTGTTGGCCATTTCTATGTATTCTTTGGGAAAAAGTCTATTTAAGTCTTTAGCTCATTTTTTAATCAAGTTATTAGTTTTTATGCTGTAGAGTTTTATGAGTTCCTTATATATTTTGGAAATTAACCCCTTATCAGATATATAGTTTGCAAATATTTTCTCCTAGTCTATAGTTGCCTTTTCACTCTGTTGATTATTTCCATGCTGTGCAGAAGCTTTTTAGTTTGATGCAGTCTCACGAGTCTATTTTTGTTTTTGTTGCCTGTGCTTTTGGTTTGGTCTCAAAGAAATCATTGCCAAAACCAATGACATGAATCCTTTTCCCTATGGTTTCTTCCAGGAGTTTTACTCTTACAGTTTTAGGTCTTAGGTTTAAGTCTTTATTCCATTTTGAGTTGATTTTTTTGTATAGTGTAAGATAATTGTCAATTTTATTCTCTAGGGATATCCAGTATTCCCAGCACTATTTATTGAAGAGGCTATCCTTTGCCCACTGGGTATTCTTGAAGCCCTCGTCAAAAATTAGTTGACTGTATATGCGTGCATTTATTTTTGGTTCACTACTCTATTCATTGGTCTGTATTGTGTCTTTATGCCAGTACCATACTGTTTTAATTACTGTAACTTTGTAATATATTTTGGAATCAGGACGTGTGAGGACTACAGCTTTGTCCTTTTTTCTCAAGATTATTTTGGCTATTTGGAGTTCTTTGTGGTTCCATGTGAATTTTAGAATTGTTTTTTCTATTTCTGTAAAAAGTTCTATTGGGACTTTGATAGGATGTATTGAATCTGCTTTGGGTAGAATGGATATTTTAGCAATATTAAGTCTTCCAACCCAAGAACACAGGATGTTTTAATGTTTGAGTCTTGTTTAATTTCTTTTACCAATATTTTGCAGTTTTCAGTATACACGTCTTTCATTTCCTTAGTTAAGTTTATTCCTAGGTATTTTCTTCTTTTTGGTATTATAGTAAATGAGATTGTTTCCTCATTTCCTTTTCAGATAGTTCACTGTTATTGTAGAGTAATGAAAATGATTTTTATGTGTTGATTTTGTATCTTGCAACTTTATTGAATTTATTAGTTCAAACAATTTTTTGATGGACTTTCCAGTTTTCTCTATATAAAATTATGTTGTGTGCAAACAGGGACAATTTTTCCTGATTTGTACACCCTTTTTTTTTTTTTTTTTCTTGTCTAATTGCCCTGGCTAAGGACAAGCTTACTCTGAGATTTCCAGATATGGTCATTAGGATGATCATGAAGAAGATGACTCCTGTAGTGTCTTTGTATGGCTTTGCTATTGAGGTGATGCTGCACTTATAAAATGAGTTTGAAGGTGGTCACACTGCTTCTATTTTTGGAAGAGTTTAAGAAGAATTAGTATAATTCTTCTTTGAATGTGTGGTAGAATTCACCCATGAAGCCAAATTATCTTTGGCTTTTCTTTGTTGGAAGGTTCTTGATTACTGATTTAATCTCTTTATATGTCATTGGTCTGTTCAGGCTTTCTTTTTCTCTTTTTTTCCCCCCAAATTGATTGAGATATTATTGACCTGTAACATAATTAACTTTAAGGAATACAGTGTGATGTTTTGATGCACATATATATTGCAAAATGATTACCACAATATGGTTAATTAGTACCTCCCTCCCCATACATAATTATCTTTTTGTGTGTGTATGTGATGAGAACATTTAAGATCTCCCTTCTTGACAACTTTCAAGTATATAATACAGTATTGTTTACTAAAATCACTATGCTCCACATTAGATCCCCAGAACTTATTCATCTTATAGGTGGAAGTTTGTACCCTTTGACAAACATCTCACTGTTTCCCCACTCACAGAGCCTGACAGCCTCTATTGTACCCTCTATTTCTATGATTTTGGATTTTTAAGATTCCACATATAAGTGAGAACATACAGTACTTGCCTTTCTCTGTCTGACTTATTTCACTTAGCTTAATGCCCTCAAAGTCCATCCATGTTGTCACATAAGGCAGGATAGCTTTTTTATGGCTGAATAATATTCCATTGTGTGTGTGTGTGTGTGTGTGTGTGTGTGTGTGTGTGTATACATTATGATATATGTGTGTGTGTATATATATATAATATTCATTCATCTGTTGATGGACACTTACGTTATTTCCATGTCTTAGATATTGTGAATAATGCTGCAGTAAACATGGGAGTGCATGTTTCTCTTTGAGATGATGTTTTCATTTCCTTCAGGTATATATCCAGAAATGGGATTGCTAGAACATATGATAGTTCTATTTTAACTTTATTCTTGATTCAGTCTTGATAAGTTGTACGTTTCTAGCATTTATATATTTTTTCTAGGTTATCCAATTTGTTCACACATAATTGTTTGTATAATCCCTTATAATACTTTTTATTTCTGAGGCATCCACTTTTTAAAAAATAAATTTATTTATTTTTGGCTGCATTGGGTCTTTGTTGCTGTGATGGGCTTTCTCTAGTTCGGTGAGCGGGACTACTCTTAGTTGCAGTGTGCGGGCTTCTGATTGCAGTGGCTTCTCGTTGTGGAGCACGGGCTCTAGGCATGTGGGCTTCAGTAGTTGTGGCTTGTGGGCTCTAGAGCACAGGCTCAGTAGTTGTGGTGCACGGGCTTAGTTGCTCCGCTGCATGTGGGATCTTCCTGGACCAGGGATCAAACCCGTGTCCCCTGCATCGGCAGGCGGATTCTTAACCACTGCACCACCAGGGAAGTTTCTTCTTTCATTTAGGATTTTATTTATTGAGGCCTCTTTTTTCCCTAGTCTAGCTACAGATTTCTCTATTTTGTTTATTTTTTAAAATACAACTCTTAATTTTGTAGATTTTAAAAATTATTTTTCTATTCTCTATTTCTGCTATGATCTTTAATTAATTAATTTTTTTGAGTTATGAGTTATGTTTTATTTGGGACAAAGTGAGGACTATGGCCCAGGAAACAGCATTCCATATAGCTCTGAGAAACTGCTCCAAGGAGACTGGGGGGAAAGGTCAGTATATATGTGAATTTGGTGAAGGGGGAGTACATGCAATCAAGCACACATTTTTTTGCAGAAGGTTTCTGCTAGTCATGAGGAGCAGACGTCACCATGAAGGATTTTAGTGCTTTTCTAGTTATGAAGAGATATAAGAATTGGGCTCATAAAATCGACTCCTGAAAATATCTAACTATCTGAAGACCTGTTCACCCAGTTCTTTCCAGAGCACAGAGTGCCTCATTTCTCCTCTCCACCCTGAACTCCTTTCAGGGAGTATTGAAAGTAATCTGCTATGATTTTTATTTTTTCCTGCCTTCTGCTTGGGTTTAGTTTTTTCTTCTTTTTCTAGTTCCATGGGATGTAAAGTCAGGTTGTTTATTTTTCTTCTTTTTTAATGTGATATTTATCACTCTAAACTTCCTTTTTGGTACTGCTTTAGCTGGATATCCTAAGCTGCATTTCCCTTTTCATTTGTCTCAAGGGTTTTTTTTTCACATCTTTATTGGAGTATAAATGCTTTACACTGTTCTGTTAGTTTCTCCTGTACAACAAAGTGAATCAGCTATATGTATGTATGTGTGTGTGTGTGTGTGTGTGTATATATATATATATATATATATATCCCCATATCCCCTCCCTCTTGAGCCTCCTCCCACCTTCCCTATCCCATCCCTCTAGGTCGTCAGAAAGCATAAAGTTGATCTCCTTGTGCTATGCAGCAGCTTCCCACTAGCCATCTATTTTACATTGGGTACTGTATATATGTCAATGCTACTCTCTCACTTCATCCCAGCTTCCCCTTCCCCCGCTGTGCCCTCAAGTCCGTTCTCTACGTCTGTCTTTATTCCTGCCCAGCCACTAGGTTTGTCAGTACCGTTTTTTTTTTTTTTTTTTTTTTGCTGTACGCGGGCCTCTCACCGTTGTGGCCTCTCCCGTTGCGGAGCGCAGGCTCAGCGGCCATGGCTCACGGGCCCAGCCGCTTCGCGGCATGCGGGATCTTCCCGGACCGGGGCACGAACCCGCGTCCCCTGCTTCGGCAGGCGGACTCTCAACCACTGCGCCACCAGGGAAGCCCTGTCAGTACCGTTTTTTAAAATTCCATATATATGTGTTAGCATACAGTATTTGTTTTTCTCTTTCTGACCTTACTTCACTCTGTATGACAAATTCTAGGTCCATCCACCTCACTACAAATAACTCAATTTCATTCCTTTTTATGGTTGAGTAATATTCCATTGCATATATGTGCCACATCTTCTTTATCCATTCATCTGTTGATGGACATTTAGGTTGCTTTTATGTCCTGGCTATTATAAATAGTGCTGCAATGAACATTGTGGTGCATGTATCTTTTTGAATTATAGTTTTCTCTGGGTATATGCCCAGTAGTGGGATTGCTGGGTCATATGGTAGTTCTATTTTTAGTTTTTTAAGGAACCTCCATACTGTTCTCCACAGTGGCTGTATCAATTTACATTCCCACCAACAGTGCAGGAGGGTTCCCTTTTCTCCACACCCTCTCTAGCATTTATTTGTAGATTTCTTGATGATGGCCATTCTGACTGGGGTGAGGTGATACCTCATTGTGGATTTGATATGCATTTCTCTAATGATTAGTGATGTTGAACATCTTTTCATGTGCCTCTTGGCCATCTGTATGTCTTCTTTGGAGAAATGTCTATTTAGGTCTTCCTACCATTTTTGGATTGGATTGTTTGTTTTTTTGATATTGAGCTGCATGAACTGCTTGTATATTTTGGAGATTAATCCTTTGTCAGTTGCTTCATTTGCGGATATTTTCTCCCATTCTGAGGGTTGTCTTTTTGTCTTGTTCATGGTTTCCTTTGCTGTGCAAAAGCTTTTAAGTTACATTAGGTCCCATTTGTTTATTTTTGTTTCTATTTCCCTTACTCTAGGAGCTGGCTCAAAAAGGATCTTGCTGTGTTTTATGTCATAGAGTGTTCTGCCTATGTCTTCCTTTAAGAGTTTTATAGTGTCTGGCCTTACCTTTAGGTCTTAAATCCATTTTGAGTTTATTTTTGTGTATGGTGTTAGGGAGCGTTCTAATTTCATTCTTTTACATGTAGCTGTCCAGTTTTCCCAGCACCACTTATTGAAGAGGCTGTATTTTCTCCATTGTATACTCTTGCCTCCTTTATCAAAGGTGACCATATGTGTGTGGGTTTATCTTAGGGCTTTCTATCCTGTTCCATTGATCTATATTTTTGTGCCAGTACCATACTGTCTTGATTACTGTAGCTTTGTAGTATAGTCTGAAGTCAGGGAACCTGATTCCTCCATCTCTGTTTTTCTTTTTTAAGAGTGCTTTGGCTATTCGGGGTCTTTTGTGTTTCCATACAAATTGCAAAATTTCTTGTTCTAGTTCTGTGAAAAATGCCATGGGTAATTTGACAGGGATTGCATTGAACCTGTAGATTGCTTTGGGTAGTATAGTCATTTTCACAATACTGATTCTTCCAATCCAGGAGCATGGTATATCTCTCCATCTGTTTATGTTATCTTTGATTTCTTTCACCAGTATTTTATAGTTTTCTGAGTACAGGTCTTTTCCCTCCTTAGGTAGGTTTATTCCTAGGTATTTATTCTTTTTGTTGTGATGGTAAATGGGATTGTTTCCTTCATTTCTCTTTCTGATCTTTTGTTGGTAGTGTATAAGAATGCAAGAGATTTCTGTGCATTAATTTTGTATCCTGCAACCTTACTAAATTCATTGATTAGTTCTAGTAGTTTTCTGGTGATATCTTTAGGATTTTCTACGTGCAGTATAATGTCATCATCAAACAGTGACAGTTTTACTTGTTTTCCTATTTGTATTCCTTTTATTTCTTTTTTGTCTCAGATTGCTATGGCTAGGACTTCCAATACTATGTTGAATAATTGTGGCAAGAGTGGACATCCTTGTCTTGTTCCTGATCTTAGAGGAAATGCTTTCAGTTTTTCACCATTGAGAGTGATGTTTGCTGTGGGTTTGTCATATATTTCTTTTATTATGTTGAAGTAGGTTCCCTCTATGCTCACTTTCTGGAGAGTTTTTATCATAAATGCGTGTTGAATTTTGTCAGAAGCTTTTTCTGCATCTGTTGAGATGATCATATGGTTTTTATTCTTTAATTTGTTAATATGGTGTATCACATTGATTGTTCTGTGTATATTGAAGAATCATTGCATCCCTGGGATAAATCCTACTTGATCATGATGTATGATCCTTTTAATGTGTTGTTGGATTCTGTTTGTTAGTATTCTGTTGATTTTTGATCTATATTCATGAGTGATATTGGTCTGTAATTTTATTTTTTTGTAGTATCTCTGTCTGGTTTTGGTATCAGGGTGATGGTGGCCTCATAGAATGAGTTTGGGAGTGTTCCTTCCTCTGCAGTTTTTGGAAGAGTTTGAGAATGATGGGTGTTAGCTCTTCTCTAAATATTTGATAGAATTCACCTGTGAAGCCATCTGGTCCTGGACTTTTGTTTGTTGGAAGATTTTTAATCACAGTTTCAATTTCATTACTTGTGATTGGTCTGTTCATATTTTCTATTTCTTCCTGGTTCAATCTTAGAAGGTTATACCTCTCTAAGAATTTGTCCATTTCTTTCACGTTGTCCATTTTATTGGCGTAGAGTTGCTTGTAGTAGTCTCTTAGGATGCTTTGTATCTCTGCAGTGTCTGTTGTAACTTCTCCTTTTTCATTTCTAATTTTATTGATTTGAGTCCTGTGTCTTTTTCTTGATGAGTTTGGCTAATGGTTTATCAATTTTGTTTTTCTTCTCAAAGAACGAGCTTTTAGTTTTATTGATCTTTGCTGTTGTTTTCTTTGTTTCTATTTCATTTATTTCTGCTCTGCTCTTTATGATTTCTTTCCTTCTGCTAACTTTGAGTTTTGTTTGTTCTTCTTTCTCTGGTTCCTTTAGGTGTAAGGTTAGATTGTTTATTTGAGATTTTTCTTGTTTCTTGAGGTAGGCTTGTATTGCTATAAACTTCCCTCTTATAACTGCTGTTGCTGCATCCCATAGGTTTTGGATCATCGTGTTTTCATTGTCATTTTTCTCTAGGTATTTTTTTATTTCCTTTTTGACTTCTTCAGTGATCTCTTGGTTATTTAGTAATGTATTGTGTAACCTCCATGTGTTTGTGTTTTCCCCCTGTAATTGATTTCTAATCTCATAGCGTTGTGGTCAGAAAAGATGCTTGATATGATTTCAATTTTCTTAAATTTACTGAGGCTTGATTTGTGACCCAGGATGTTATCTATCCTGGAGAATCCATGCGCACTTGTGAAGAAAGTGTAATCTGCTGTTTTGGGATGGAATTTCCTATAAGTATCAATTAAACCTATCTGGTCTGTTGTGTCATTTAAAGCTTGTGTTTCCTTATTCATTTTCTGTTTGGATGATCTGTCCATTGGTGTAAATGAGGTGTTAAAGTCCCCCACTATTATTGTGTTATTGTTGATTTCCTCTTTTATAGCTGTTAGTATTTGCCTTATGTACTGAGGTGCTCCTATTTTGGGTGCATAAATATTTATAATTGTTATGTTTTCTTCTTGGATTGATCCCTTGATCATTATGTAGTGTCTTATCTCTTGTAACAGTCTTTATTTTAAAGTCTGTTTTATCTGATATATGAGTATTGCTTCTCCAGCTTTCTTTTGATTTCCATTTGCATGGAATATATTTTTTCATCCCCTCACTTTCAGTCTGTATGTGTCCCTAAGTCTGAAGTGGGTCTCATGTAGACAGCATATATACAGGTCTTGTTTTTGTATCCATTCAGCCAGTCTCTGTCTTTTGGTTGGAGCATTTAATACATTTACATTCAAGGTGATTATCGATATGTATGTTCCTGTGACCATTTTCTTAATTGTTTTGGGTTTGTTTTTGTAGGTCCTTTTCTTCTCTTGTGTTTCCCACTTAGAGAAGTTCCTCTAGCATTTTTTGTAGAGCTGGTTTGGTGATGCTGAATTCTCTTAGCTTTTGCTTGTCTGTAAAGTTTTTGGTTTCTCCATTGAATCTGAATGAGATCCTTGCCAGGTAGAGTAATCTTAGTTGTAGGTTTTTCCCTTTCATCACTTTAAATATGTCCTGCCGCTTCCTGTGTCTTGCAGGGTTTCTGCTGAAAGATCAGCTGTTAACCTTATGGGGATTCCCTTGTATGTTGTTTGTTGCTTTTCCCTTGCTGCTTTTAATATTTTTTCTTTGTATTTAATTTTTAAAAATTTGATTAATATGTGTTTCATCATGTTTCTCTTTGGGTTTATCCTGTATGGGACTCTCTGTGCTTCCTGGACTTGATTGACTATTTCCTTTCCCATATTAGGGAAGTTTTTGACTATAATCTCTTCAAATATTTTCTCAGACCCTTTCTTTTTCTCTTCTTCTTCTGGGACCCCTACAGTTCGAATGTTGGTGCGTTTAGTGTTGTCCCAGAGGTCTCTGAGACTGTCCTCAATTCTTTTCATTTTTTTTCTTTATTCTGCTCTGCGGTAGTTATTTCCATTCTTTTATCTTCCAGGCCACTTATCCATTCTTCTGCCTAAATTATTCTGCTATTGATTCCTTCTAGAGTATTTTAAATTTCAGTTATTGTGTTGTTCATCATTGTTTATTTGCTCTTTAGTTCTTCTAGGTCCTTGTTAAACGTTTCTTGTCTTTTCTCCATTCTGTTTCCGTGATTTTGGATTATCTTTACTATCATTACTCTGAATTCTTTTTCAGGTAAGTTGTCTATTTCATCTTCATTTATTTGGTCTTGTAGGGTTTTACCTTGCTCCTTCATCTGTAACATATTGTTTTGTAGTTTCATTTTTTTTTTTTATGGGTGCGGCTGTATTCCTGTCTTACCGTTTACTTGGCCTGAGGTGTACAGCACTGGAGTTTGCAGGCAGTTGGGTAGAGCCAGGTCTTGGTGCCAAAATGAGGACCTCCAGGAGGCTTCACTCTGATTAATATTCCCTGAGGTCTGAGGTTCTCTGTTAGTCCAGTGGTTTGGACTCATCACTCCCACCACAGGAGCTCGTGCCTGACCTCCAACCTGGGAACCAAGATCCTGCAAGCCATGTGTTGTGGCCAAAAAAAAGATAAAAAGAAAAAAAGGAGCAGTACAATAATAAAGGATAAAAAATAAAATAAAATTAGAAAGATAAAAAATATATTAGGAAAAATAAAAATATAATTGAAACAACTGTAACAAGGTAAAACAAAACCTGAACAGAAAAAAGAGGAAAAAAAAATAGGGAACAAGCCATAAGGAGCAGAACAGTAACAAAGTGTAAAGAATAAAATAAAATTAGAAAAATAAAAGATTTATTAGAATAAATAAAAATATTAATGAATCAACAGCAAGGTAAAACAGAACCCCAATCTAAGAGGAAAAAAGAAAAAAAAAAAGCCTTGGCTATGCGGGCAGAGTTTAGGCGGGGGGTGGAACTTAGGCAGAGGTGGGGTTTAGGGTGGGGCGAGACCTCTGCTTAGGAGCTGTGTGGAAGGTGAGAGGCAGCACGTCCAAAGGGGGGCCTCCGGAATGTGGTGTTCCAGAGTTTGGAGGTAAGGTCCTGGGTGAGGGTGTGTGGGTGGGTTTTAGGCCCAGCAAGTTTGGAGGGGGTCCCAGATGGGGTCTCTGAGTGTAGATGTAGGGCCCTGGGTGGGGGTGCAGGGGTGGGGCTTGGGCTCTGCACAGAAGGAGGGAGGCTCCAAGGGCAGAGGATTAGGCTTGGGAGCCCAACAGGCTCCCCGGTGCCTAAGTGGACAGGGAACACGCTGGCCACTTTCCCTCGCATTCCTCTGTGCCCCACCCCCGGGTCTCCCCCATCCCCCCTGGACCCCTAACCATAGGTGTGTCCCACTGGGTGTAGGAACTCCTCCCCTCCCTCAGCACCCCTAAGGGCTGCTGGTCCCAGAGGTCTGGCCTTTAGTTTTGCTCCCAGATCCATCCCTCCCACTCCCTCAGTACCCACACGCATGGAGTGGGCCTTGGTGGGCAGGGGATCAGATCTGGGATCTTGGCAGGCTCCTGGGGGCCCAAGTGGTCAGGGGAAACTTGGCCACACTCCCTTTTAAACCTCTGCCCCCCCAGTGGTCCCCCAATTTCCCCCTTCGGGTGTGGGATCCCTTCCCCTCCTCCAACTGCCCCTCAGGGGCACCAGTCCCCCCCGCCTCCACTTTTCCTCCCTCCTCCCCCTAACACCCCACGTCCTACCTGGTCACTGGCGTTTCCTCCCGTCCCCTTAGGTGTCTGTGGTTTGTCACCGGTGCCTGGTAGGTGCCCTAGTTGTGTGGAGACGTGAATTCTGTGTCCCCCTAGTCCACCATCTTGACCTCAAGATATTTTTATATTTTCTTTTGATATCCTCTTTGACTCAGTGGTTGTTCAACAGTGTGTTATTTCATTTCTATGTATTTGTGAGTTTTCCCCTTTTCTTGCTGTCATTGATTTCAAGTTTCATTCCACTGTGGTTGGAAAATATACTTAGTATAATTTCGATTTTCTTAAATTTGTTAAAACTTTTTGTGACCTAATACGTGATCATTCCTGAAGCATATTCTGTCTGCTTGAGAAGAATGTGTTTTCTTCTGCTGTTGGATGAAAAGTCCTGTAGTGTCTGTTAGGCCCATTTGGTCTATAGTATTGTTCAAATACACTGTTTCTTATTGATCTTCTGTCAAGATGTTCTATCCACTATTGAAATTGAAGTATTTTAAAATACTATGATTGTATTGTTGTCAATTTCTTCTTTCAGATTTATCAATATTTGTTTCATATAATTAGGTGTTCTGATGTTGAGTTCATATATATTTATAATTGTTATATTTTCCTGTTGAAGTGATCCTTCTGTCATTATGTAATCATCCTCCGTGTTTCTAGAGACAAAAGTCTTTTTGACCTAAAGTCTACTTTGGTATTAGCAGAGCCACTAAAGTGAATTTTTTGATTTTTATATGGATCTTGATTTTTTATTCATTCAGCTATTCTGTGTCTTTTTATTGGGGAGTTTAGTCCATTTACATTTAAAGTGATTATTGATGGAGGATTTACTGTTGCCATTTGTTAACTATTTTCAGTTTATCTGATAGTTATTGTATCCCACTTTTTCTCTCTCGCTGTCTTTCTTCATCTCGTGTGTGTGTTTTTAAACTGATACGTTTTGATTCCTTTCTCTTTTTCTTTTGTGTAACTTCTGTATGTATTTTCTTTGCAGTAACTAAGGAGTTTACATAAAATATCTTACAGTTATAATGATCTATTTTAAGCTGGTAACAGCTTTACTACAAAAGTTGATCACAAATCTAGTCTCAATTTTTTTTCAGGTATTTAAATCTTTCATTATACATCCTTTGTCAATAATATATATAACTTGAATGAATATAGCCAAACTTTTGGAAAATAAACAATATATTTGTAAATAATACAAAATTTAAGAAAGAAATCATGGTAAAAATTAGATGTGTTCAGTTAGATAACTAAAATACAACATGTTAAATCTTACTGGACACCACTAAAACAACAACTATAAGGAAATTTATAACCATAAATGCTATATTGCAAAAAAGGACTGAAAATTATGAAAATGTCTTTCTCAAGCCTTCTCAAGTTCTCAATAAAGAACTTTAAATTAAACCCAAAGAAGTAAAGAATAAAATAATAAAGAATATAAATTTATGAAATAGAAAATTAATGTACAATACAGAAAGGCACAAATCAAAAGTTCATCCTTTGAAAATGCTAATAAAATTGATAAACCACTAGCAAGATTTATTAATATATATAGAAAATACAATATTGGGATGAAAAGGGAGCAACATTACAAATCTTACAGAAAATAAAAATAAGATATAATTTTAAAACATAAAGGAATTGGAAAACTAATTTGAAGAATATGTTAACAAAAATGACAAAGAAATAAACTGAGAGACTAAATATTTCTGTATTCATTAATGAAAATGAGCCTTACAGTGAAAAACTTTTCCACAAAAATGGAAAGCCCAGATGGCTTCAGTATTGAAGTCTTACAAATATTACAGGAATAAATATCACTTATCCTGTAAAAGTTCTTTTGAGAATAGAGAACAGAGAAACCCTTTCCAAATCATTTTTATATTTTGATATCCCCACCTGAAAATTTCATTTCAAGAATGGAAAATGATAGGCCAAATTCTCTCATGAACATAGATGCAAGCATCCTAAACCAAGTATTAGCAAATCAAATCCAATGATAATAAAATGGATAAAAAAGCAACCAAAGTTGGGTTTATTCCAGGAATTCTAGATTGATTTAGTATTCATAAATCAATCAAAGTTGTACTTGCATCTCTGAATTAGGATGTACAAAGATGTGAAAAACATTTGATCATATGGTAACAAGATAAACCTTGATGAAATGAAAATCATACCCATATATTCGATGAACCAGTAGAGGATTCAAGAAAGCCTTAATGATGGGGCTTCCCTGGTGGCGCAGTGGTTGAGAGTCCACCGGCCGATGCAGGGGACGCGGGTTCGTGCCCCGGTCCGGGAAGATCCCACATGCTGTGGAGCGACTGGGCCCGTGAGCCATGGCCACTTAGCCTGCGCATCCGGAGCCTGTGCTCCGCAATGGGAGAGGCCACAGCAGTGAGAGGCCCATGTACTGCAAAAAAAAACAAACAAAAAAAACAAAAAAACACCTGATGAACTGACATCCATATAGGTGAGCAGGTTGCACACCTAAGGACAAGTGCATAGTCTTGTCTGTCATAGACAGACAATTTGAAGGGATGAGAAGGCATCAGCCAATTCTTGGGTGACAGTGTATACTGTCTGGACAGATAGAAATTTAGAAGAAAGCCAAATGCAAAGACAAATCATTTCACCCCAAAATTCCCTTCCCTTATGCTCCAAGGGTGTTACCTAAAGCAGCAACAGAGGAGGAGCTGATAATAAGAGAGAAATCATATAGTCCCACACAGCCTCACAGCAAATAGATGTTATTGCATTCATAGATGAAAGAAAAAAGTCTAAAACTGCTGTTCAATGCTTAGTTTCAGAAGTATAAAGCCTCTAGAAGATAACATGAGAGACTATCTTTATGACCTTGGATTAGGCAAAGATTTCTTGAACTTGTCACTAAAACATTAAACATTAAAGAAAATATTGATAAATTAGACCATTAAAATTAAAAATTTTGTTCATCAAAACATACAGCTAAGAGAGTGACAAGGCATACTTCAAAATAAGGGTATACCTTTTATGTATAAATCTGACAAAAGGATTTGTAGACAGATTATAAGAACAAATAAATAACAGAAGTTCAATCTGAGAATAAAATTGGTAAAAGACCTGACGATACATTATACAAAACAGGACATACAAATAGCTGATAAATATATATATATTTTTAAATGCTTAACATAAGAGGCCCAGGGAGATGAGAGTGAGCACTGCGTACTTGTTTGTGAAAAATTTTGTCTATCCCTGGATTTTATGGTGATATCCTTTTTTTTTTTTTTTTGGTGATATCCTTTTTAAAAAAAAAAAAATGTTTATTTGTTTACTCGGTTGTGCTGGGTCTTTGTTGCAGCAGGTGGGCTCCTTAGTCACGGCTCTAGGGCTCCTTAGTCGCAGCTCGCTGACTCCTTAGTTACGGCAAGTGGGCTCCTAGTTGCAGCATGCATGTGGGATCTAGTTCCCTGACCAGGGATTGAACCCGGGCCCCCTGCATTGGGAGCGTGGAGTCTTCACCAGTGTGCCACAGGGGAAGTCCTGATGTTATCCTTTTTAACAAATGTGGATATATAACTTTTTGTCTACCAAAGTGCTGAGTTACTGGGACTCCTTTAAGCCAGCTCTTTCCATAGATTGTCTTCATATCCCTGACCCTTGTGGTTGGACTGGCCCTTGTGGTTCTTTTTATTTTTTATTTTTGGAGTAAAATTGCTTTAAAATGTTGTGTTAGTTTCTGCTGTACAATGAAGTGAATCAGCTATATGTATACCTATATCCCCTCCCTCTTGGACCTCCCTCCCATCCTTCCCACCCCACCCATCTAGGTCATCACGAATTGGGAGATTAGGTTTGACATAAATATGTTAAAGTGTAAAATGTATAGCTAGTGGGAACCCGCTGTATAGCACAGGGAGCTCAGCTCGGTGCTCTGTGACGACCTTGTGGTTCTTATTGCAAGATGCCTTCAGCAATAACCATCAGGAAACTTTGAAAGAGACAAAGCTTGTTACTTACAAGTCCTGGAAATCATGTAGCACACCTGGCGTCGCACAGGGTCATGGGATAGAGTGAGAGAGAGAGAGATCTTAGGGTTCTGCTTTTATTGGGGTAGAGAATGGGAGCCTAGGGTTTGACGGGCTCACTCTTTATTGATGACTTTGAAACATAAGAGCAGGAATTTAAAGCAAGTGAAGAGAAAATACAAGTAGTCCAAATGGTCAGTTATCTAAGGAACTCGGGAGTGGGGATCAGCCTGGTTCTTCAGTTGTGTGGCTGGCAGTGTTTATTCAAAATATCTGAAGTGGCTGCCTCAGTCACTAAAGCTTAAATCTGACACTTGCCTTACGAAAACAAACAAACAAATAAGACCAACTGTCAGGGCTTATGCTACACACCTAGAATAAGGCAGTGACAGAAGTGGTAGCAATAAACACCTTCTTGAGAGATATTACAAAGAAGGATGGCATGCATATTTCATGCCTGCATCAGCCTAAGCATGTTAATCTGTAATTTTATGCCCTGGAAATACCAGCTAGCTTGCTGAAAGAGAGCTCCACTGTGCCTCAGCCCCCTCCGCACCACCACTCCCCAGTAGTTTTTCCTGCTACTCAAAGGCTTGTCTGCAAAGGTTCAAAGACAAACCTTTGCGAGCCAACCTTTGCAAACAAACCTTTGAGTGGTAGGAAAAACTTAAGGGAACTCTCAAAGGCTAAGCCCTCAGAGTTCCTTCTTTGTTATCTGGATCTAGTCTCCTGGTGGCAATACTGTGGAATTATTTTGGTCTGGCTTACATTAGGTGGAAATGAAACTCTTCTAGATCCCAGCATCACTATTTCCAAAGATAATGATAACCCTGTATAAGAGACACCAAGTCTTCCACAGAAAGTAACCTGGCCTGTCAACACCACCATCAATTGCATTTCCAATTGAGTTCATGATACCTTCTGAGATGTTCATTTACAAGGTGATATTTTTTTAAATGTATAATTTAACAGAAGAAAAAGAAAACACCCTCTAATCAGACTCCCTAAATAATGAACAGAGGAGAGGAAAAAGTGAAACTATGTTTCTCCAGGTAGCTTCAACCTGAAATATACACACTTAATTTGAACCCAGCAGATTTTTGTGAAAATGCTACACTTTGTGACTCTAGAAAATTATAAGTTAAAGTTGGCATTAATCGACATTCAGGTATTTTATATTTAAGATAGTTCTTCACATAAAATAAGACTAATGGACAACATAAACGCCCATCACATATGTTCCTGAAATTATTGTTTTCTAGTTTCTGGATTCACATTGTATTCATTTCAAAATGACTGATGTATTCTAGCTATCAATTTTCTCATGGCCTCTTTCACCTCTTTGTTCCTCAGACTGTAGATCAGAGGGTTCAACGTGAGGATCACCACTGTGTAGAAGACAGACACCACTTTAATATGTTCAGGTGAGTGGCTCGACTTCGGTATGATGTAAACAATGTGACTGTCCCATCAAACAAAGTAACTGCAGTGAGGTGGGAAGTGCAAGTGGAGAAGGACTTGTGCCTTCCCTCTGTAGAGTGTATCTTCAGGATTGAGTGGAGGATGTCCAGATATGAAACTGTTTTGGTGAACAGTGTGATTACACTGATTGACCCAGCTGAGATGGCAGGAGATATTTCAGCAACATAAACACGGGTACGAGAAAGCTTCTCTAGTGGTGGCGGGTCACAGAAGAAATGGTTGATTTTATTTGGTCCACAGAAACTCAGACTCAATAAACATCCGATAAATGATGAAGCATTCACACATCCTCCCAGATAGGAAGCAATCAGTAAGATGATGCAGACCCTGGGAGACATGTGTGTAGAGTAGAGAAGTGGGAAGCAGATGGCCACATAACGATCATAGGCCATGGCAGCCAACAGGAAGCACTCAGCCGTTCCAGAGATAACATCAGAGCCAAGCTGAGCTATGCAGCCAGTGACAGGATAGTAGTTCTTTCTTTTAGGGAACTCACAATCATAATAGGTGTGACTGATGAGGAGTACCCAAGTTCCACAGAGACCAAATGGCTGAGGAAAAGGTACATTGGGGTGTGGAGCTGGTATTGCCCAACATGGTAGCAACATAGAGTCCAAGAAAAACCACAAAGAAGATGGAACAAAGTATAGGATTCTCTGTTAACCCTAAAATAGTGAATTCTGTCATCATTGTGTGGTTTCCAAGCTCTATCTTATTTGAAATGATGCCTGTTGAAATAAAACCCAGTGGATATTAAAATGAATTGAATGATCTCATAATTAATATATTTACTTTACCAGCCAACCTATCAGAAAATCAAAACATCGACCTCACTGTTGTCTAATGCTTTCACTTTACAAAATGTTTCCAAATGTATGTACATTATGCATGATTTGAGAATATTAATGTCCATTACCTTAAGGCCAGAGATACTCACAAAGGGACCAATGACTCAGATCAGAACACAGCACTCCTGTTTGTATCATTTGATCAATTCAGGTTGTTGAATGAACACTTACAGCAATTGTATTATTAATTATACTTTAGGTACTGTGTAGATCTAACAAAAGAATACATTTCATAGTCATACATGAGTAAGGTATATATTAGAATATGTTGACAAAATGCCTACATGTGTGTATTATACCAGCCACATGAGAGCAAAAGAGTAATACACAAATGTAAAAAATATCAAGAAGTCTTTTCACCTAACAAAAAATTAATGAGTAGGTTTAATCATAAAAATGCAAAAACTGGGACTTCCCTGGTGGCGCAGTGGTTGAGAGTCGGCCTGCTGGTGCAGGGGACACAGGTTCATGCCCCGGTCTGGGAAGATCCCACATGCCGCGGAGCAGCTGGGCGTGTGAGCCATGGCTGCTGAGCCTGTGCGTCCGGAGCCTGTGCTCCACAACGGGAGAGGCCACAGCAGTGAGAGGCCCGCGTACCGCAAAAAATAATAATAATAAATAAAAAATAAAATTTTCCAACAAACAAAAGCCTAGGACCAGATGGCTTCACAGGCGAATTCTATCAAACATTTAGAGAAGAGCTAATACGTATCCTTCTCAAACTCTTCTAAAATATAGCAGAGGGTGGAACACTCCCAAACACATTCTGCGAGGCCACCATCACTCTGATACCAAAACCAGACAAAGATGTCACAAAGAAAGAAAACTACAGGCCAATATCACTGATGAACATAGATGCAAAATACTCAACAAAATACTAGCAAACAGAATCCAACAGCACATTAAAAGGATCATACACCATGATCAAGTGGGGTTTACCCCAGGAATGCAAGGATTCTTCAGTATATGTAAATCAATCAATGTGATACACTATATTAACAAATTGAAGGAGAAAAACCATATGATCATCTCAATAGATGCAGAGAAAGCTTTGGACAAAATTCCAAAACCCTCCAGAAAGGAGGCATAGAGGGAACTTACCTCAACATAATAAAGGCCACACCTGGCAAACCTACAGCCGACTTTGTTCTCAATGGTGAAAAACTGAAACCATTTCCTCTAAGATCAGGAACAAGACTAGGTTGCCCACTCTCACCACTATGTTCAACATAGTTTTGGAAGTTTTAGTCACAGCAATCACAGAAGAAAAAGAAATAAAAGGAATCCAAATCAGAAAAGAAGAAGTAAAGCTGTCACTGTTTGCAGATGACATGATACTATACATAGAGAATCCTAAAGATGCTACCAGAAAACTACTAGAGCTAATCATTGAATTTGGTAAAGTAGCAGAATACAAAATTACTGCACAGAAATCTCTTGCATTCCTATACACTGATGCTGAAAAATATTAAACAGAAATTAAGGAAACACTCCCATTGACGATTGCAACAAAAGGAATAAAATACCAGGAATAAACCTATGTAAGGAGACAAAAGACCTGTATGCAGAACAATATAAGACACTGATGAAAGAAATTAAAGATGATACAGACAGATGGAGAGATATACCATGTTCTTGGATTGGAAGAATCAACATTGTGAAAATGATTCTACTACCGAAAGCAATCTACAGATTCAGTGCAATCCCTTTCAAATTACCAATGGCATTTTTCACATAACTAGTACAAAAAAATTCACAATTTGTATGGAAACACAAAAGACCCCGAATAGCCAAAGCAATCTTGAGAAAGAAAAGCGGAGCTGGAGGAATCAGGCTCCCTGACTTGAGACTATACTACAAAGCTACAGTAATCAAGACAGTATGGTACTGGCACAAAAACAGAAATATAGATCAATGGAACAGGATAGAAAGCCCAGAGATAAACCCACACACATATGGTCACCTTATTTTTGATAAAGGAGGCAAGAATATACAATGGAGAAAAGACAGTATCTTCAATAAGTGGTGCTGGGAAAATTGGACAGCTACATGTAAAAGAATGAAATTAGAACACTCCCTAGCACCATACACAAAAATAAACTCAAAATGGATTAAAGACCTAAAGGTAAGGCCAGACACTGTAAAACTCTTAGAGGAAAACATAGGAAGAACAGTTTATGACATATATCACAGCAAGATCCTTTTTGACCCACCTCCTAGAGAAATGGAAATAAAAACAGAAACAAATGGGACCTAATGTAACTTAAGAGCTTTTGCACAGTGATGGAAAACAAAAGCAAGATGAAAAGACAGCCCTCAGAACGGGAGAAAATATCTGCAAATGAAGCAACTGACAAAGGATTAATCTCCAAAATTTACAAGCAGCTCATGCAACTCATTATCAAAAAAACAAACAACCCAATCCAAAAATGGGAGGAAGATCTAAATAGACATTTCTCCAAAGAAGGCATACAGATTTCCAACAAGCACATGAAAGGATGCTCAACATCACTAATCAGACCCATTAGTGAAATGGTCTGATTAGTGAAATGGTCTCTAAACCCCATTAGAGAAATGCAAATCAAAACTACAATGAGGTATCACCTCACACCTGTCAGAATAGCCATTATCAAAAAATGTACAAACAATATATGCTGAAGAGGGTGTGGAGAAAAAGGTATCCTCTAGCACTGTTGGTGGGAATGTAAATTGATACAGCCACTATGGAGAACAGTATGGAGGTTCCTTAAACAACTAAAAATAGAACTGTTATACGGCCCAGCAGTCCCACTACTGGGCATATACCCTGAGAAAACCATAATTCAAAAAGAGTCATGTACCACAATGTTCATTGCCACTCTGTTTACAATAGCCAGGACATGGAAGCAACCTAAGTGTCCATCGACGAATGGATAAAGAAGTTATGGCTCATATATACAATGGAATATTACTCGGCCATAAAAAGAAACGGAATTGAGTTATTTGTAGTGAGGTGGATGGACATAGAGTCTGTCATACAGAGTGAAGTAAGTCAGAAAGAGAAAAACAAATACTGTATGCGAATACATATATATGGAATCTAAAAAATATATATATATTTTTTATATAGTTCTAAAGAACCAGGGGCAGGACAGAAATAAAGATGCAGATGTAGAGAATGGACTTGAGAACACGGGGAGAGGGTAGGGTAACGTGAGACTAAGTGAGAGAGTAGCATGGACATATATACACTATGAAATGTAAAGTTGATAGCTAGTGGGAAGTAGCCCCGTAGCACAGGGAGATCAGCTCAGTACTTTGTGAGCGCCTAGAGGGGTGGGATAGGGAGGGAGACGCAAGAGGGAGGAGATATGGTGATATATTTATATGTATAGCGGATTCACTTTGTTATAAAGCAGAAACTAACACACCATTGTAAAGCAATTATACTCCAATAAAGATGTTAAAAAAAAAAAAAAAGTGAATCAGCACTCCAGCATTTACTAGTTGTGTAGCCTTGGGAAAGTCCATGAAAGTCTATTTGAGTCTTATATTCCATAATTGAAAATATGGATAAAAACATATTTATCCAAACATAAACAAAGATTGGGATTTTCTTGAATACCTAGTGGAATGATATTCTATGGGATTGTTTAGATTGTAATATGTACATTACTTCACAATGATGCTAGAAATATTAGTTGATCATCTTTGGAGGATGCCAGGAAATGAACTCATTATTCTTCAAAATGATTCATAGAGGGGAAAAAAAACAAGGATTTGTTTTCAAATATCAAATATACTCTAAGGTGCTTATATAATTGATGAAAGGAAAACCTTTATAAAATAGTTCTAGTTGATAAACACAGAAGGAATGATAAAATTACAATATCATCATTCTTTAACCACTAATGAAATAGTGGATCTAGGCAATGATTTTCAAGAGCTGTTTAAAGTCATTAAATGAAAAAAATATGAAGGACTTTATACTGAATTAATCTGAACCTACTTACTAATTTTAAAATCATAGAAAAGACAGCCAGATATTATGTGCCTCATGATATGATGCAATAGGAAATATACAGCCCTACTATAAAATTTCTTGCTAAAAATCTAACCTCAATCTGATTAAGACTCTATCTAGATGTACCTGTCAGTTCACAGTTCACACAGAGGTCATAAAGGCAATAGCTATGTAATCTGCGAAGCACATAATGCAGAAAATTCTATAGGACTAAATAACCAATTTCTTCAACAAAAATAATTGCAAAAACAAGAGAGAAGGAAGCTATAGCTTAACAATTAGATACAGCAACTGAATGAAATGGGTAGACCTTTAGATTTTAACTCACTGCAATTGTAAAAAATATATATATTGTAAGACAATTGGAAAAATTCAAACACCAAATATTTGATATTAAAGAATTATCATTTTTTTGATTTACTAATGCTATTGTAGCTATGTTTTTAATGAGTCCTTATATATAAGAGATATATACTGGGCTTCCCTGGTGGCGCAGTGGTTGAGAGTCTGCCTACCGATGCAGGGGACACGGGTTCGTGCCCCGGTTCAGGAGGATCCCACATGCCGCAGAGCAGCTGGGCCCGTGAGCCATGGCTGCTGAGCCTGCACGTCCAGAGCCTGTGCTCCGCAACGGGAGAGGCCACAACAGTGAGAGGCCCGTGTACCGCCAAAAAAAAAAAAAAAAGAGAGAGATACTGAATTGTTTATAGATGAAATAAAATAATGCCTGGGATTTGTTTCAAAAGAAGATTATAGATGGAAAATGCTAAAGACACAACCAAAATACTACTAGATCTCATCAATGAATTTGGTAAAGTTGCCGGACACAAAATCAGTATACAGAAATCTGTCTCATTTCTATATGCTAACAATGAACTATTAGAAAGAGAAATTAAGAGAACGTTCCCATTAACCATTGCATCATAAAGGATAAAATAAAACTAGAAAGAAATCTAATTAAGGAGTTAAAAGATCTGTACTCTAAAAACTATAATACACTGACCAAGAAACTGAAGACAATACAGATGGAAGATACAACTTGTTCATGGACCAGAATAATTATTATTTTTAAAATGATCATACTACCAAGGTAATATACAGATTGAATGCAATCCCTATAAAAATGTCAGTGGCATTTTCACAGAACTATTTAGGGAGAAAATAGTTCTAAAATTTGTACAGAAATACAAAACCCCCAGATAGCCAAAACAATGTTGAGAAAGAACAACAAAGCTGGAGGTATCAACGCTCCTTGATTTCAAACTGTACTACAAAGCTACAGTCATCAAAACAGTATGGTGATGGCACCAAAACACACACATAGATCAATGGAACAGAATAGAGAGCCCAGAAATATGGCCACTTATGGTCAATTAATCTACAACAAAGGAGGCAATACTATATACAGGGAAGAGACAGTCTCTTCAGTAAATGATGCTGGAAAAACTGGACAGCTGCATGTAAAAGAATGAAATTAGAACATTTTCTCACACTATATACAAAAATAAACTCAAATGGACTAAAGACCTAAATGTAAGACTGAAAAAACATAAAACTACTAGAAGAAAACATAGGCAGAACACTCTTTTACATATATTGTAGTAATATTTTTTGGATCTGTCTCCTAAGGCAAAGGCAACAAAGCAAAAATAAAGGGGACCTAAGTAAACCAAAAAGCTTTTGAACTGCAAAGGAAACCATCGAAGTTGTGGCATATATATATATATATATATATATATATACACACGTATACATACACATACATATACACACACAATGGAATATTACTCAGCCATAAAAAGAATGAAATTTTGCCATTTGCAACAGCATGAATGGACTTGGAGGATACTATGTTTAGTGAAATAAGTCAGACAGAGAAAGACAAATACTGTGTGTTATCACCTATATGTGGAACCTAAAAAATAAGATGAATGAATATAACAAAACAGAAACAGAGTCACAGATATGGAGAATAAACTAGTGGTTATGAGTGAGGAGATGGAAAAGGGTAGAGGCAGGATAAGAGTAGGGGATTAAGGGGTACAAACTACTATGTATAAAATAAATGAGCTGGAAGGATATATTGTACAGCACAAAGAATATAGCCAATGTTTTATAACAACTTTTTTTTTTTTTTTTTTTTTTTTTTGCGGTACGCGGGCCTCTCACTGTTGTGGCCTCTCCCGTTGAGGAGCACAGGCTCCGGATACGCAGGCTCAGCGGCCATGGCTCACGGGCCCAGCCGCTCCGCAGCACGTGGGATCTTCCCGGACCGGGGCACGAACCCGTGTCCCCTGCATCGGCAGGCGGACTCTCAACCACTGCGCCACCAGGGAAGCCCTATAACAACTTTAAATGGAGTATAATCTATAAAAACTTTGAATCACCATGTTGTACATCTGAAACTAATGTAATATTGTAAGTTAACTATACTTCAAAAATATGTATAAGATTATAGAGTTGTGAGAAAGTTGTAAAAGAAATAAAATGGGCCAAATGTGGGTTGTTGTTGAAGCAGAGTGATAGGTACATGGAGGTTAATTATACTATTCTCTCTACTTTTATAGAGATTTTAAGTTTTCCATCACAAAAAGGTGAAAGGATAACCAAGTAGAAATATGAGCAAAGGGTACAAAACTGCAATACATGGAAAAATAAACACTAATTACTGTTAAATACATTTGATGTCACCGATAATTAGGCAAACTAAAAATTAACAACTGTGGCTTATTTGTGCACATAATGAGAAATTTGATGCAGCAGCTCCACAAAATATTAGGTACCTAGACTTCTGTCTTTCCACTCAGCCATCTTTACCTTGTGCTTCTTGCTTTGGGGCTACAGAATGGTTGCTCCAGCTTTAACCATTTTGTTCATTTTTCAGGAAGGAGGAAGGGAAAAAGTCCAGAGCCAAAATGTTTATGTCAGCTGAGTCCATCTAACCCTTTTATAGAATATTCCATGAACCCTAAATCAACAACAAGAACTGAGTAACAAGGCCTCATCATATGCAAGGGAAGCTGGAAAATGTGTTTTGTTTTGTTTTTAAATTGGGCACTTTGAAGGACCCAACAAAATCAGGGCTCTGTTTCCAAGAAAAAAAAAAGGGAGACTATATATTGGATAGACAACTAGATACCTTCACGATATAATCTCAAATTAGTCATTACTATTGTTACTTAATGCTTGATTAGATTTACATACAGTTTACCCATTTTTTCTTTATTCATCATTTCCTCTTATATCCCTCTCCTTCCTCCTGGACTTAATTTCTGTCTTTGATGAACTTTCTGCATTAGTGGCTCTCTTAGCAATGGTATGCTGTTAGTAAATCCTTTCAAGTGTTTTTTTTCCCCTAAAAATATCTTTATTTCACTCTTATTCTTAGATGATCACTTAGCTGGGCATAAAATTCTAAGTTGATAGTTATTTTTGCTCAGCACTTTGAAGATACTATTTTCTTACTGAATATTTGTGGATAAATCCTCAATTGGTGTTTGCGTGTCTTTCTTAAGGTTGTAGTCTTGACTGTTCCCTAAATTTGCAGTTCTCACCAAATTTTAGGTTTTAAAACTTATTTGTTTTGCATGTATATTAGTTGTATGTGTTATGTTTTTATAGATTTATTTTGTAGAAGGGCAAAATTTGCCACAAGAAAGAGATTTCTGGTTTGACAATGACTGTTTTGGGCAGGTAATTTGTAAAAGGTAACAAAAAAATTCACATTCCGGTGTGCTCATACATGGCAATGGCCAATCCACAAGTGTTTCTTACACACTGACCACGTCCCCACAACTCAGCCAAGGAAAAGGAAGATAAGTATAATCAGAGCCACTTCCCCCATGCCACATTATCTACCAGGTTTAGAAGCAAAAGTGATTTAGTTTTTGCCTTCCAGAAATACAAAAAAATGGTGAAAGAATGTAGATTCACAAATGCCTCAATGGACAATATCCTAAATTGAGTTCCCGAGTGTGCTACCAAATTATCTTTCCTCTAACACCTGGCTATAACCATCCATTTACATTTGGAAAACAAGAGAAAGATAAATGTTTTAGCATATTCTGATGGGATGTTTGCAAGCATGTAGGAAAGCCTATCCTTGCCAACAGGGACAACTTTGATATTCAATCCTTTTGTAGAAAGTGGAAACCTGTCACAAGAAGCAAGTAATGTTTGCAAATGGAGGCCTTAGGCACCAACAACTTGGCTAGCCAGATAGACTCTGGGGGAAGCAATGAATGGATGTGGGTGTAATGGGACATGTACTGTTGCTTGAGCAAGACTATGCTTCTGTGGTTGACTCCCCACATCTTGCAAAGATCTTTGCAAGAAACCACATTCAGAAACATCATATGGACATGGTTGAATGCCTCGTGTCTTGGTTAATGAGTAACTTTGTTTTAAGTTGGTATATTGCTGCTCTCACAAGGCTTTCTGTTTTGGTTCTCTTTAGTCTCTCTAAAATTCCAGGGGAAAACTCTTGAGTTTCAAAATGCATATGAGCAAGAATAAGCTCATTTTACTGCTTGGAATGATCTGTTTGGAACAGAGTAAATCTGCAACTCTCTCTCTCCCCAAAGGTAAGTTCCAAACGATCTCTGTAACTACCTTTATCTGAAGAAATAAACTTTGCTGGCAGTGGCTCTCACAGTTCCACTCCATATTCCTTTGGGAGAACAGGAGAGACAAATATATTTTGGAGATCTAATTAGTTTTCATGTAATTAATTTGGATTGCTCTCCTGCAATCATCATATTAAACTGAATAGAACATTAATGGAATACAACTTGGACAAGTTGCACTGATCTGGAGAAAACTGGAATTGTTCACTTATTTGGACACATTCCACAATCCCATCTCCTTTCATGTAGCAAATTCTGGAAATCAGCATAAATTTGGAAGCATTTGTAATCTTTTAAAAAATTATATTGCTGGGAAATATGAAGCATGTTTCCTGTAGTCTATTATTTATATATATATAAATGGTCTTTTTTTCCTCAAGTAACATAATCTGAGAACAGTTCTTGGCAGGCTTCTTCACAGTCAGATTTGTACCAGCCTCAAGAATTATCATGTTTTCTATCTTTGCTTCAATTAGTTCAGGAAATACTAAATTTTGTGTCTAAGGTATTTATGATTCAGTCAACAGAAACAGCTAGAAAATAAGCTTTGATTCAATATTATACCTGTATTGGGTTCAGAATCAAAAGACAGTGTTACATCCATGCTTTGTCATTAATTAGCTGTGTATCTCTTTGATTCTTCATTTTCCCATCAGTAATGTGGGGGTCATAGTGCTTGATTCACAGGCAGAGAATGGGCCTTAAATGAGAAGTTATTTGAAAGAGTTTTGTATATTTTAACATATTAATCTAAATAGCTATGCTTTCAAGGATATATTTTCCAGAAAAATCATTTGTTCTTCCTTCCAACTTTTATAAGTGTCTACTGTATGCTAGGAATGTGCTAAACCTTGGAAATACAGAGGTGAATAAAACATAGGGTTTTTTTTTTTTCCTTAAGTACTTCATAGTACAATGAAGGAGACAAACAATTCACTATCATAATACTGCATGGCAGAAACTATAAGAGGGGAGAGGAACTACAGGGGAGAAACACTTAACACAGTTTGAGGAAATCAAGGAAGAGTTCTCAGTTGGAGTGATCTCCAAGCTGAAGAATAGGGATTAGAGAATTCAACTATGTAAAGAAGTGGGGTGATTATGAGACAGGGCATGCTAGGCCCTCCTAGAGAACATGCAGAAAAGAAGGACCTGCAGTAGGGACAGAACATGGACCATCCTTAAATTACCAGGCAGTCTTCAGCATCTTAATCTAGCCCATCTCTTAGCTGAAGAGTCAAAAACAAACAAAACAAAACAAAACAAAAAAAAGCAGAACAAATATTGAGAATAAGTAAGTAAATGCAACTTTTTCAAGGATAAGATCTTTTCCACAGAAAGGAAAGAGTTCTTTCTCCCATTACCTAGCAACCCTTCTACCCTAACACCATTCCGGTGTGTGAATCAGGACACTGTCTTCCCTCTACTCCACTATCATTGAACAACGTGATACTTTCCACTCTTACAGCAAATTAAATCCACTGATCATGGTCAGTGGTGCCTGGCACACAGTCAAAGATCTCAGACTTAGTCTCTTTGGTCAAGCAGAGGAAAAGATGCAAACAAAATTACAGTCTAAGGCAGGCTATAGTATTACCCATTCAACCAATTAATTGAACAACTTCTATGAATTGGGAACTGCACTAGATACTGTAGATACAGATATTTCAAGATTAAGTTCCTATTTCTGAGGAGCTCACAGTCTGGTGGGGTTGAAAGATAACCATAACAGCATGTGATAAATGTCACAGAAGCACAGAGTGCTGTGAGGAGCCTCTAAGGGGTCAGATGGCTCAGTATCAAAAGGGGACTGTATTTGCACTAACCCAGTGGAGATCTACCTCTGAGGCCCTAGATCTTCATGTCAGAAAAGTAGATCTCTTCATGATATGCACGTCCTATGTGAAAAAGTGGAACAACCCTTGTACCGCAAATCACAGCAAATTCCACAAGTAACTTAAAGCCATTTTATAGTACTGCAACATGCTCCATGTCTTACAGTATTTCTTGCTCAGAAGACTTTCCTGTACCCCTCCGTCCTAAGAGATACCTAATCACTAAATTATTGTCTTTTTTCCCCCAGCTGCCACTTGTGGGCAGAGTCTGGTTAAGTCACGGCCTTTGAATGACCTTAACATTTTCAGTCGCATTGTTGGGGGAAGACAAGTGGAAAAGGGTTCCTACCCTTGGCAGGTGAGTCTCAGGGAACCTTCTCCTGTGGTTGGATTGTGAGCTGTCTCAGGATTGGATCTCTCAGAACCCATGCTGCTCATCAGTATGCTCTCTTCTGGCTTAGTTCATCACCAGAGATCTCATGAGTTAGTACAAGGATCCAAGACGCTCCTGATGTCCATCATTTGACTTCTAGAAAAGGTGTGTTCAGAATAGTTACAAGCGCTATTGGCTTGCTCCAAAATTTGGAAATGCCATCCCAAACTTTCAGTCCCTAATACAAAAACCCCACTTCAAATTTATAATTTAAAAAATAATTTTCTGATTCAATAAATATATTTAAAACATACTTATCTTGTTATAGTTAAAGATGATGAGGGAAGGTGTAGCCATAGGTCTACTTTTATGTTTGGGATGTAAGATTCATACCTATACCATAGAACCCTTCAGGGAATAATGAAGAGTACTGCCTCCGTAGTAGTTAGTGTCCTAAGAATTCTGTCTCAATCTAATTTCCTGTTCCTCCTATGCCATAGAATGCCTTTGTGCCTCTGCCTTAGCCTATGGCATTTATTGTCTTTGAAAGTCTCCCAATTTTCTTTACCCTGGGAGCCATGCTGTATTCTTGCCTCTTCATTTTGTAGGTAGAACAATAGCTCTTTATTTTTACTTCTCTTGAGTCAGTGAGTCATATTAACTTTTTTTTTTTTTTTTTTTTGCGGTACGCGGGCCTCTCATTGCTGTGGCCTCTCCCGTTGCAGAGCACAGGCTCCGGACATGCAGGCTCAGCGGCCATGGCTCACGGGCCCAGCCGCTCCATGGCATGTGGGATCCTCCCAGACCGGGGCACGAACCCGTGTCCCCTGCATCGGCAGGCAGACTCTCAACCACTGTGCCACCAGGGAGGCCCCATATTAACTTTTAGATCAGTGGATATTTGGTAACGATTGGTTGACTGAGTCTGTGTTCAGTGAGATGATGGAATGGCTGAATCATAGTCATTTGATTAACTGATGAATTAATTACCTGGTTTGAAGAGTTGATTGATCAAATTCTTAGTTGGTCAGTTGGTTGGCCAGTCAATTCAGAAGTCCATATTCAAATCATAGTCAGGGATGACTCATTGACTTTTACTTACTTGTGCTTTATTCTGTTCTTAGCCTTTTCTCTGTATTAATTTTGTTTTCAATTGCTCATTGAATAATTTTTGTTCAAAAAGGAGACAGTTCTAATAAATTGCTTCTTTTCTAATTTAAACAGTGGAATTAAAAGTATTTGCTTGTACCCTATAAGTCGTGTTGGAGTCAAGCCAAACATCATGAACAGGACAAGCCAAAGATAGAAAATCTGTCGTAGAGACAGATTAAAAATAAGCTTGAAGCAGTTGTAGAGGTCACATAGTTAAAAACTATAAGACAGCTGTAAATCCAGACTCTTTCTCTAAGAGGCTCAGAGGAATTGGAACAGACTTTGGAAGACTTCCTTAGCCCTCACCTTGTCTTTATCCCAAACTTCTCCATCTGGTCTGTTCTGTATCTTATGCTTCTTTTTCTTTCTCTTCATTCACAGATATGATTCATATTGTTAGAGTAACAGATGGTAAACATTATCATGTAAATAAATAAATACCCACAATTTTTATTACCAACTTCCTAAAACCTTATAGCCAATCATCTCAAGTTAACTACCTCTCCTGTGGGCCAGCAGTAGGAATATTCTGGTTCCAGCATTGCTCTTCTTTCTGAGCTATAGTGTGATTGGTTTACCACTTCACAGTCCATGATTTCTGGTATTTATGAGTAAGATATCTGGGTCTCTTTTTCAGAATATGCTCAATCTCCAGGTTTGGGGGGATCCCAGGGCATTAACTTACTCCTATTTAAGGTCTTTGCAATTCAGGTGTCTTTGAAACAAAGGCAGAAGCATGTCTGTGGTGGGACCATCATCTCTGCAGAGTGGGTGATCACGGCTGCTCACTGTGTTGCAAACAGGTATGGAAAGCCCAGCCCATTGATGAAGGTCAGATTACCCTTCTTCTCCCTGGGAATCAGCAGCAATAACTCTATTAAAATATGGAATGGTGTGATGTATGCCTTAGGGGAGAACATGTTAATTGCATAATACAGATAGGGCTCAAGGTCATTGTCCGAGGGTACACAACTTGGTAGAAAACATTCATTCCTTATTTAAAATGGGCTAGAAGTTAATAAAGACTAATATCCAAGTGAGGAAAAAAGCATCCCAAAGATAGAGTTCTGAAAGTTCTCTCCTAGTTTTCTTAAATTTCAGTGAAAAAAAAAAAGCATCCAGTTCATTATGCATCTTAATAAATGGATAAAAGAAAACAAAGGGAGGACAGTAAAACACGAAGAAGGCTCCTGTGTCTTCTTTCCTGTTGACCCTGCCTCTCTGAACTTCACTCTAACAATTTCCGTCTCTTATCCATTTTCTTGTATGCTCCAAATGTTCTACTGTTGCCAGTGCTCTTGAGATTCATAAAGCTGCAATGAAGATTATATATCCCCCTATTTGCCCTCTTTCTCCACAAACATCTCCTGGATGTTTACTCAGTGCTGGACACTAGTGGGTATCAAAGATGCAAAGATGACTAAGATATGATTCCTGCCCCCCGAGAGTTGATAGTCTAAAAAAGAGTCAACTGATAATTTCACTGCAATGTGGCAGGTGGTTAGGCTAGAGAGTTGCTATGTATTAGGTTTGGTATTTAATATAGCCAAGAGCCAGGGAAATATACCAAGAGAAAATGATGTCTTTTCCAATTTTGTATAAAATCATCTCTTCTAGATCCCCAGAGATGGCAAGCGCAAAGCTCTTAATCCACCTCAATGCATCCTATCAAGTTCCTTTCAGATAACTTTGCTGCGGGTAGAAGAGGAATAGAATGATGTTTCCCGTGTCATGCTAGATCTCTAAATTACAAACATAAAGGAAGTAGGGGAAGATCCCCACTTCCCATTGCTCTAATCAGTCCCAAAGCCCTGAGTGTGCATACCCTCTGGAACATCAGAGTTACGGTGCTACTACGTCTTTCATGGTATGCATTATGCATCAGATCTCTGACATTAAAGCAGCATACTTCATGGGAATCACCAGAAACTCCCAAAGGATCTCACCGATATTGAGGCCAGGCCAGCCATCTGGGGTAGCTGAATATAGCTTTAGACCACTGAATTATACTGTATATACACCCTTAGGCATTAAACAAATAACACTGCAAGGTATTCAATTTATCATATTATTGGCTCCATATGAGGCCACTTTTTACTAGTCCCTCACTCACATTGGGAACCTCTACATTTGGAATCATTCTCACTTTCTCTGTTCATCAGCTTCACACCTACATTATCTATCCATGTCTTTTTTTTTTTTTTTTGCGGTACGCAGGCCTCTTACTGTTGTGGCCTCTACCGTTGCGGAGCACAGGCTCCGGACGTGCAGGCCCAGCGGCCATGGCTCACGGGCCCAGCCGCTCCGTGGCATGTGGGATCTTCCCGGACCGGGGCACAAACCCGTGTCCCCTGCATCGGCAGGCGGACTCTCAACCACTGCGCCACCAGGGAAGCCCCTATCCATGTCATTTTGAAGAAGTCATTTTGTCAACCACTGCAACTGTACTCAGAGGTTCAATGAAATCCATCCATTTTACTCTTTCTTCCTCATAGAAATATTGCATCAACTTTCAACGTTACTGCTGGAGAATATGACTTGAGCTATATAGAGCCAGGAGAGCAAACCCTCACCGTTGAAACCATCATCATACACCCAGATTTCTCTACCAAGAAACCAATGGATTATGATATTGCTCTTTTGAAGATGGCTGGAGCTTTCCATTTTGGTAAACATTTGAAGCTCACTCTGAATTGTCTACCCCATGTGCTCCAGAACTTCTGTTCCATAGCACATTCCCTACAGTATAAGTTATGTAGCATATGCCCAAGAATTCTGAATCATGTACTTTGAGATAGGAATTTGAGCTGGAGGCTCCCCTACCTGAAATCCTCTTGGCTTGTGGCTTTAGACATAGGATCATGTGGAGTCAGTCACTTTGTTTCACAAGTAACCCCTGGAGGTGCCAGACAGAGATATCACGAGTTCTTTGGGAACCACCCAGATGCCAGTTGGTGAGTGGCTTATGGTATCCTCTTCTCCGTGAATGAAACAAGCCCTGCCTTGCTCTTTTCTGCAGACCAGTCTGTGGGACCCATGTGTCTTCCAGAGCCAGGGGAACAATTTGAGCCTGGATTTATTTGTACAACCACAGGCTGGGGCCGCTTGAATGAAGGTAAGAACTCCTACGCTCGTATCAGAAGTTTCTGGTTGGTAATCAGAAAAGAGAATTTTTAATCTATTTTAAAAAGACAGTTGTGTAGACATTTTAAAAATAGAGACTATCACATTGTGCTTCGAAATTCAAATCTTTCCAAAAGACGCAGGCCTGAATGGGGCATCTTCAACGCAGAAAAGGTGAAAGAGTGCCTTGCTGGGGTTCTCATTTCTGTGTTTTCTAGGTGGCGTCGTCCCACAAGTCTTGCAGGAAGTGAACCTGCCCATTTTGACCCAGGATGAGTGTATTACAGCTCTATTGACCTTACAGAAACCCATTAGTGGGCGGACCTTTCTCTGCGCAGGCTTCCCAGATGGAGGAAGAGATGCGTGTCAGGTAGGCAGGAACGGTTGGGCTGACAGGTCCCGGGCAGGGCTTCCCTCAGCTTTGTCATCAGATGAGGGGCTGAAAGAAGGCTGTAGGCAAGCCTGGACTCGGGAAAGAAGGATCAGGACTGAAAAGGGAGGTCAAGTCAAAATAGAGGACAGTTTAAACAACGTGTTTTTAGCAGAGACTGTGCTTTCAGAGGAGATCTTCTGCTCTTTCCAAAAGACCAAATAATGGAGATGATGCCAACAATGAACTCGGGTACTCCGGCCCTGAAGGACAGGTGATGCTTTCCTACTTAGAGATTTCCAGTTTGTGTATAATGGGAGCTTTCTCTTTCCCTGCATCCTTCCTGCTGACCAAACTTGAGGTTGATTTGACTACTGGACAAGACTTTTCTGAGTCTGTAGGATGAGACAGGAGAAGGAAACAATCTGATATTTGACGAAAGCTTAGGATGGGGAAGATGGAGGTGGACTTGGTAGGCTCCAATGGTATTTGAGGATTGACTGTGAATTGTGCTGGCCTATTCTCCCAGGCCCCTGAGTCCAACGTATTAGAAGTGAAGAGATTCATTAATCCTCATCTAGCGCCTTTGTGGGGCACAGACACTGACAATGACAGTAACAGCGATCTTTTCTCCCTACAGGGAGACTCAGGAGGCTCCCTCATGTGCCGGAATAAGAAAGGGACGTGGACTCTGGCTGGTGTGACTTCCTGGGGTTTGGGCTGTGGTCGAGGTTGGAGAAATAATCTGCAGAAAGCTGATCAAGGATCCCCTGGGGTCTTCACAGATCTTACTAAAGTGCTTCCCTGGATCCACAAACACATCCAAATTGGTAATCAAGCCAGAACATAAGGTCAAGAAGCTAGGGAAAGAGAGAGCATAGCAGAGTCTACACAAGTCAGGACCACTGAGCAGACAACCTCTGCTTCT
The DNA here is from genome assembly GCF_963924675.1 of Phocoena phocoena. NCBI lineage: Eukaryota > Metazoa > Chordata > Mammalia > Artiodactyla > Phocoenidae > Phocoena > Phocoena phocoena. Next base: position 62,742,506 of record NC_089226.1, on the reverse strand, counting down.
GTTCTTAGTGTCTCGCATAAGGACTGTGGTATTTACTGAGTCTCAAACAAGGGTAAACTATGATGTGTGGTACAGTGTACAAATATTCAATGAAACGTGAATACATCCATCCTAGACTTTGTCAAGTTTGCCTTTAATTGAAACTGTCTCACTGCTTCTCAACTCTGCTAGCAAGATTCAGCAAGCTATATAGCATGGATCAGTGGTTATCAATGAGGGGAAATTTTGCCCCCCACGGGACAATGTCTGGAGACATTTTTGGTTGTCACAACAGGGGACAGGGGTGCCACTGGCATCTAGGGGGTGGGGGCTATGGATCCTGCTAAGCGTCCTGCAGTGCACGGGACAGCCCCCCCTCCCACAGCAAAGAATGATTTAGTCCCATATGTTAGTAATGTTGTGGTTGAGAAGGCCTGGCATAGAGCCAGGTACCATAAGTCTGAAAAGGCCAGGGTCTATAAACGTCCTTCTACCAGATTCACCAATGAGTTAATTGAAACTTCATTTTTGCCTCCAAATCCAACTTAATTGTTTCCTTAACTGGTGGCTTCCAGCCTAAAATAGGACTTCTATTCTTTCCCAAAGGGGTTAATTCAAATTAGTTCAGGAAGAACCTGGGTTTGTGTTCAAGTATATGGTACACTAGCAGGTTTCGGAGTCCTCCGTTCAACTTGTAGCTGTCCAGCAGTTGTGGGTGTGTTATTTCCATCTCTAGCCTCCCTTTTCATGAAAAATTAGAGGGGTAGACCAGATGACCTCTTCTTGCTTTGTGTAATCCCCAAGCTAGGCAGCCCACTTAATAAAGAGTGAGATCATCTTCTTAAAGCACAAAGGCCACTTTGCTGCTTTGTCAATTTATCCCTTCTGTTCTTTCCACAGATTATATTTTCATTAGTTGCAAATTGACTTAACAACCTCTGCACTTTTGAGCCAGGGAGATGCTAACTTCTTGAAATATTGTTCAGGATATCACAACCTCGAATTGCATCTTTCTTTTTCTTTCCCAGGGAAGCTGAGAAAGCACTCCAGAGGTGGATATTTCCTGTAGCCTGTTCTTCCAGGAACATGAATTAATCTCTAGGATTTCTGAATATCGGTTCCTTTATAATCAAAAGTCTTCCTCTGCAAGAGCTCTCCATAATCACTAGGTATAAAACCATCACTAGGAGCACCCACAGCCATTCATCCCCAGCCACCAGGAGCGCCTCATTCCCTCTGAGTTCACTTGTCAATCCAGAGCTCCAGTTCAATTCAGAAAACAGTTGGCAAATCCCAGATTTGGATCCGAGACACAAGGGAGGAGGTGGGGCATGGCAGATGTGGTCCGGAAGCTACACACCTTGTCCTGAAAGAATAGGGGACTCGCCCCCAGGGTTACATTGCAGGTCTGAAATGAATTCACTCTGTGACTTTGGGCAGGCTCCTTCCTACCTCTGAACCTGAGTTTCCTCATCCAAAAAGGAAAGAGTTTGGGCCAGGTGGTCTCAAAGGCATCTTTAGCTCAAATCTTCAGTGGTTCTGTGAGTCTGTGGAGCTATCTCCAAAGAGCAAAGTGGAAAAAGAGTACCCTGAGAGCTCAGAGGAGTGAGTGGCTGCTTCTAGCTGGGGGAAAAAAAAAAGACAACGGAGGCTTTTGGAGCACAGACATCTTTTAAGCTTAACATTAAAGAAAAAAGGATGAGTAGGATTTTGTCAGGTGGAAATGGGATATAGGTAAGGAAAAATACTCCAGCTCAAGGAGTCATCCTTATCAGAAGATGGATACTAAAATATGGAGATATGAAAATTTAGGATGTAATAGAGACCCAGTAAGTCAATCAGTTGAAGTGTAGGCTATGTGATGAGTTTTTATGAGGGAGAAGATTAAACGGGTAACCTGAGAACAAAATATGGAAACTTTGAACACCACTCAAGAAAATTTTGACTTTATTGAGTAATAGGAAGCTAATTAGATAAACGGATTAGAGCTATACTTTAGTGCTATGAGAACGGCACATAGGGGATAAATTGGAGAGGAAAATACCGATAATTCAAGGTGGACTTATGAGATTATGCATTAGTTCAAGAGACAAGAATATAATGCTTGAACGAGGGCAATGGCCAGAGAATGAAAAGGAGGCATAGAAACAGGATGAATTAGGCCAGGATAGTCACTAAGGTTACGAGCGGTGAGGGAGGGAAGGAATGAAGGATGACACCAAAGTTCTGAGCATGGAAAGCTAAGAAAAGGGCACATAAGCTAATCAAATCAGAAGTGGAAGCAGTTTTGCAGACTGAGAGGAAGTCCCTTTGTAGCATGTTAAGTTTCAGGGGAGATATCTAGGAGATGGTTGAAAAATCAAGTTCAGGTAGAGATAACAGTTGAAACTGATGGTGTGAATGAAGTGGATCAGAGGGCTCGTGTAGAGAGAAATGAAAACTAAGAATAGAAAATAGGGAATACCTGCATCTATAGAGTGGAATTATGGGGTCAAAGAAAGAAGAGTAAAGAAGAAGAAATCATAGAATCTCAAGGTTAGGCAGGATCTACAAGAAACGAAAAATAAGGCATCATCGAAGCCAAGATAGCAAAAGATTTCATGTCTCCACGAAAGGAAGCGTGTGTAAAGAAGAACCAGGAGGCCGCAGTGTCTGTACCGGTTCTGGAGGGAAAGGGCTCTTGTGGCTATAGCCATCACGGTTAGCGCTGATTCGCGTGGCTTTCCCTCCCAGCCGCATGCAGTGAGCAGGACCGTGTGATCAGAGCATCAGAAGGGGAGCTGCACTTCCCAGAAAGCCCCTTCCTGTATTATGAGAGCAAGCAGTGAGTAGCCCCCGCTGCCTCCCCTGCCCTTGACTCCCACCTCCAGTTTGACTCTGCCCCACTCATTGGACTGTGACAGTCGCTTTCCATCTAGAAATAATACCCTCTCAATGTATCTACCTTCAGACTGTGTGTCTGGACCCTGTTTGTACCAGAGGGAATGCACGTGCTCCTCAATTTTTCCCACTTCGATGCAGAGTCTTGTCACCACAATTACCTGTCAATATATTCTTTAGAAGACACACTTATTGGTGAGTGGATTTTCACATTGTCAAATGGACACTAGTGCTAGGAGGACTTAATGGGGCCTGGTTACAATATGTCTGGCCCTGAGGCATCTATAAGTACCACACTTCCTGTCTCCAATTTTGAGACTTAGAATTGACAGTGGAAAGGAACAAAATCTGAGCCTGTGTGAGGGCTGTAAGGGCCACAGTACAATTCACTTACAGCATCTGCTGCCCATGAAAACAGGCTTCCTAGACTCATTTGCCAGACCTGGAGCCCATCAGGAGTAAAATGTAGACACATAGCAGTGCCTCTTGGGGCCTCCCTGGCAGAATGCTGCTCTCCTAAGCATGAAAATGACCTTTACCTGCCTCGTCCAGTTCAGAAGGAAGGTACCAACAGAGAGCCACAAGGAGGAGATAAAGGTTACTTATACAAGAAACAGAAATGGAGGAGTGTTTCTGTGGTTCTAAACTGCAGGTGATTTTGCCCACCCCCTCCCTCCCCCAGGAGACACTTAGCAATGTCTTAGAAGCATTTTTGGTTATCACAACGAGAGGGAATGTTACTGGCATCCAGTGGGTAGAGGCCAGAATTGCTGCAAAACATCCTACAATGTGCAGGACAGCCTGAACACCAAGAACGTTCTAGTTCAAAATGTCCGTAGTGCTGAGGTTGAGAAACCCTGACTTAGACAAGCCTGCACTATCACGAAAGTTCAGTTCCCCATAAGTCTTTTCATGGGTGCTGTTTTCTAGGCTCTGAACCAAAACTCTTCATTCTTATGTTGCAGGGAAGTTCTGTGGAAACAGCCTGGCTTCATCGGTTCTTGTTGGCTCCAATGCTATAAGGCTGAGGTTCATCTCTGATGCCACAGATTATGCTGTTGAGTTTAATCTCACGTATAAAGCTCTTAAACCAAACTACCTTCCTGGTAAAACCGTTTGCTTTTATCACACACTATGCATTCCTTTTGCAGAAATTGAGGACCCATAGGAATGAGATGAGGGGTAGGGAGCCCCCCACCCAAGGCCCACTGAGCTCCATAGCAGAGAGGCGCTCAAGGCAAGTGAGATGCAGGGTGCAGGGGCTCCTTCTGCAGTCCTGCTAAAGCGTGTTTGTTGCCTACCCAAGTGAGCTGAGAGGGCCTGATGAGTTCTCGAGAACCAGAGCACAGACCTCCCCCTTCTTGATGGCTCTGCCTTAAGAGTCAGTTCAGACATCACTTGTGGGAGACACAAGGGGGAAAACAAAGACGATCCCTCTGTGCGCGGTGATGCCATTGTTTGGACGTTCTCCCTTGTGTTGCAGAGTCAGGCTGCAGCTCCTTAACTATCCTTTTTGAAGAAGGCCTCATACAGAGTCTTCACTATCCTGAAGACTACAGCAACATGGCCAGCTGCAACTGGGTTTTTCAAGCCCCCAAACATCACCTCGTTAAGGTACCGACCCTGGTTACCCTTACTTTGCCGAGGATCTCCAGAGAATCGCTCACATAAACACCATGAGGACAGACGTTTTATCTGATGTATCTGCTGCTCTATCCCTAGTACCTAGAACCTAGCACCTGGCACACAAGTTTCTTGATAAATATTATTGATACTGGTTGACTAACAGACTAGCCTATTCTCTACTGTAACTACCCACACTTACCGCTAGGTGGCAACTGTGTGCTTTACATTTTGTTGAAATGTGGCCTTAATCTTTGTACCAGGTAACTTGTTTCATCAGTGTCTAGTCCTTTCTAGAAACAAGCATTTCTTCCTTATTAATTAAACTGCTAACAAAACAGCTTGTGGAGAGTGGATAACAAAAGTGCAGTGCAGAACAGTTTCAGGGACTGGCATAAGGTATAGCAGGAGGAGTGGTGGAAGGCGAGGCTGAGATGGAAGTATGGAGGGCTTTGAATGTCAGGATACAGAGTGTATTCAGCCTTTGATTCGTGGTGTTTGTGACCATTTGTGTGTTTGTTCAGTTAACACTAGTGGGCCATCTGCAGAAATGCCTTCAGGTAGATGACACTGCAGTCAGGGTGAGGTTGGAATTAGGCATTATTTAGAAGTCTTTCTCTTAAAATAATAATTGAAAGCAAGAGAGTATATGGAGACAAAGTAAACTATAAAATATCGGGTAAGGAGTAAGGGTGAACAAGACCTCAAAGTTCTTGTATATTTAAGAGTCCAAAAGAGATCTGAGACCCAGGAATAGAACCAAATTGGTGCAGTGTTAATGACAGTCCAGAGAATGAAGCCTTTAATTCAAAACACAAAACAAAACAAACAAACAAACAAAAAGGTATGGCCAATAGGTTGGATTTCCCACAGCAAGTTAGAGTTTAAAGAGAAAGAGGAGCACCTCCCTCCCTCCCTCCATTCCTTCCATTCTCTCTCTCTTTCTTGATAGATCTTGATCTCCTTCCTTCTTTCTCTCTTCCTTCTGCAGAGAAACCATTGTACAGCTCTGAAACCTTTTGTTCTATTCAAATGTGCTTTTAAATGTTAACAAAGTAAAAAGACAAAACTTTTTTAAAAAATAAAGAGAGGGAGGACTAAGCACCCGTTATACAGTCCCCACCTCATCCCCCAATAAAAAGGTAGAAGAGTTGGGATGGACAATTGAACAGTAGAGAGGAGGTGGGGGAGGTGTCATCTGAAAGGTCAGGTGAAATCAGATGTTAGGTGCAGAAACAAGATCACACAGGAGAAGGAGACATGGAGTAAGTGAGACAAGTGTAGCTGTTGTCTTTCTAAAAGTTTCTGAAACCCAAACAGAGTCAAGGCAGACCGTTCAGGATGAAGCAGGATTAAGGGAAACTGTGTTACTGACAGAGGAGAAAAATCTTAAGTATGAGCGTACGCCTGGAAGGAGGAAGAAGACAAAATTTAGTTGAAAATCCGAACATATCAGAGCTAGAAGTGATTCAAAAGCACCTATGCAATAAAATACCCTGAGTGCTCTGCATCCGTGAAAAGATGCACTCACACTCGGCCAGTGACAGCACCATCCTGCAGGACCCATCCGGGACGGTCATTTGTAAGTTGGTAGGACAAGTCGTAACTATGTGCACACCATTTGACTCGAAGAGAAAAGGGTCTTTTTAAAATTATTATTATTATTCATAAATTTTATTTCTCTACAAGTTACATTTACCAACTTCAAACATTTTAAATTCTAAATTTTAAATATTATTGATATTAAAGGAACAGGTATATCTGACTTTTAGAAATATTTTAAGTTTTCTTGTAAGTTATTTATTATAGGCATTCTAGATCCCCTGTGATGGAAATTTCTGGTTTAAAAAAGATTTATGGGGGCTTCCCTGGTGACGCAGTGGTTGAGAGTCTGCCTGCCGATGCAGGGGACACGGGTTCGTGCCCCGGTCCAGGAAGATCCCACATGCCGCGGAGCGGCTGGGCCCGTGAGCCATGGCCGCTGAGCCTGCGCGTCCGGAGCCTGTGCTCCGCAACGGGAGAGGCCACAACAGTGAGAGGCCCGCATACCACAAAAAAACAACAACAAACAAACAAACAAAAAGATGTATGTAATTTTCCTCCTTTTCTTAAAACCCTTTCCATAAGACACAATGGCCAGAGTAACCAAAAAGGGTCTATTTCCAGAAAGTATCCCAGTAAGGGTTTAAGAAATGTTTGAACGGATCCTGTTTCTGACACGTCTCCTTCTCCCCATGTCTCGTTCACCATGAATCATCCTTTCCCTCCACTTCTGTCCTAGCCACGCAGGCCTGTGTCTTTTGCCAAGTGCTCGGGCTCCATTGAATCCGCGTCATTTGTGCATAAAATATCTAAGCTGCTACCTCATCATTTCTGTCTCCCACTGCTCCTCTCAATTAGGGCTATCAGATTGCTCAAATGTTGTTCTTTGCTGTTTCTTTGCTCCTCCACGGAGGGAACTGGGGAGCTCAAATATTTGCACATTTCCCCACCCTTCTATTCAGCCTGTAATTGGGTGCTTAGATGTTTCAGAGGGTTTGGGAGCCTGTGGTTTAGCATCATTTCCTAAGTCATATAACCCACTCATGAATGCCCCGTTACATTTCTCATCTAAGGTCATGCTGTAGAGCAAGTTGAACAATCCAAACTCCTCTCCTTGATCAAAATGAGGTAATGCATTCATATTGTTTACTCTGGATGTAACATGGAGTCTTCTCAGCTTTCCTTTCAGAACCTGGAAGTAGAAGAAAGTGGAGATTGCACTTCCGACTATGTGAGCCTGCACAGGGCTGTAGAAAGGAAGAAAGAAGTAGGTTTGTGTTCCCTGGGAGCCTCGGCTTCCCTGGTTTGCATTTGGACCCAGTCCTTCTTGGGACTCCTTTTAGGGAATGTGGCTCAGTGTTCCTTCATTCCCCTGCACCATCTCCATCACGTCCTATGCTCCCACCACCTCTCCTCCTTCTCCACCATCAGGGGCGGGAAGAGCTTCAGGGAGAATCGAGGAAGAACGATTTGATCAGAAAATGCGGAAGGCTCACAATGAACTAGGGGTCAGAGGGGAAAGTGACACTGAAATAAGCCCTGTGGCTGGAACAACTTCCCTTAGTGGCATTCCCAGTGGGAGTGTTTGGGAGATAAACAGAATTGAAATGTTGGTGGGGTTAAATACACAGTACAAAGGAGCACTCTGCCTTTCTATTTTGGAAATGAATTGTGACATACACTGGAAAGGTTTATTTCTTAACAGTTACCTGAAGGACAATTGTTTTCTTCTATCCAATGCCGCGTCTGTTTGCTGGGCCCTTGACCACGTCATGCCGGGGCTGGGCTTGAACCAGCTCGACTGTGTGGCTTTGTTGTCCCCACCCCTGTGGTGAGCATCTCCAGGGTGATGTCCGTCAGCTTCCAGTCCGATGAAAACATGACCTTCAGAGGCTTCCAGGCTACAGTCTCCTTCGTTCCTAAAACAGGTAAGAAGATTGAGGCACCAACTCCTCAGGTCTCAAGTCTCATCCTCCTGCTCTGGTAAAAAGGGCAGCATTTAGAGACCAGCACGGATATAATCAACTCGTGATTCACTGAATCTGGGACCCCTGAACCACTGCTCCTGGGGAAATTCAGAGTTAGGGGCCTCTCAGCCTCTGCTTTTATGTGGGTTTCTGTTTCAAGTCACCTTATTTAATATACATTGCTGATTCATTAACACCGAACTCATGGTCAATACCACTATAACTCACGCCTGAACAAAGCTTATCCATCACGTGTATTTTCTCTGTAAGGCACAACCCAGACTTTTTGCCCTTAGGAACACTAGATGGCACTTCAGCACTATGTTTAGGGCCATTGCGAACAGCAAAATCACCAACACAAAGCGCAAAAATGTAAAAAGCAAAACAAAAAGTGGCGCTAACAGACCACAGGAAGGACGCTTGTTTATAGTATGAGAGCTGAAACAAGAGGCAGAGTGTGGCCTCACTAGACCTCAGCCAGGACATGTGATCAAGTGACTCAAATTTTCCACTGCTCTGCATATGTCCATGAATGCCCGTGAAAGCACCATGAGTATTGGTTTTGAGTTAACAAATGTTAGCGAGTAGGTGAATTCAAAAATACAGAATCCGTGAAGAATGAAGATCAGCTGTATGTCTGAATCTTGGCCTGTCCTTACTAGAAGTGTGATCTAAGTGTCATCTAGGATTCATCCTCCTCAGTCTTACAACGGGAGAATAATACATGCCTGGTAAAGATGTAGTGAGGCTTAAATCAGATGATGTGTATCTGGCCACAAGCAAGTGTGTGTGTGTGACACACAAGAGAGGCTCAGAAATGTGAAATATCTTCACCAACCCCCAGTCCCTAGACACTTGAAGGCACAGCTTCCTTCCAAGCTCTCACACCCCATGAGCACTCTGTCCAAATCCTACAAAGCCAGTTATTGGCTTCTCAAGTTGTTCATTCTTATTGGGCGGTAAACAGCTGCTTATGGGAAAGCCAGGTTATAGTTAAAATACTCCACTTTCCAGTTCAAATACCCATAGAGTCTAACTGACTGAGATGTTCCAGAATTCTAACAATAATAATTTTCTGATAAGTCCCAAACATTGGCCTTGTTTGTGTGAACTGAGCAGTTGTATTATGCTTATACCCAGATTTTACCATCTCCGGATTAGGGAATGAGTCTGTTTCTGGAGACACGGGATGTGCTAGCTGAAGAATCCAGTGCTTCTGGTAAGCTGTTTGGAGAATGTCACTGCCAGAAGTATACAGATTTTACTACTCTCGGTTCAACCAAGAACCCCAAAAACATATATTGGCGTTTTAACCTCCAGTACCTAAGGTCACATTCTGTGACCTTTTTTGGAGATAGGGTGTTTACAAAGGCAAGCAAGTTAAAATGCTGTCATTAGTGTGGACCCTAATCCAGTATGACTGGTGTCCTCATAAAAGGGGAAATTTGGAGAGAGACACGCACACACGGAGAACATCATACGGACACGAAGGCAGAGATGGGAGTGATACATCATGTATGAACCAAAGAATGCTAAAGATTGCCAGCAAACCACCAGAAGCTAGAGGAGAGGCATGGAGTGGATTCTCCATCACCACCCTCAGGAGGGATCGACCTGCCCAACACCTTGATCCTGGACCTCGAGGCTCCAGAACTGTGACACAATACATTTTTGTCTTCTAAGCCACCCTGTTTGTGATATTTTGTTACAGCCTGCCTAGCAAGCTAATACACCAGGAATTGGCTTACACGACTGTGGGAGCTGACTAAGCAGGTCAGTCCATAAGGCAAGCAGGCAGAAAGGGAAGGTCACAGGACCCTGGAATTCCACAGGCATGGGCTGAAGCCATTCTCCACAAGCAGAATTTCTTCTCTCTCTGGGGGAAGCTTCCACACTGCTTTCAAGGCCTTTCCAACTAATGACGTCAGGCCCACCCAGATGATCCAGAATGATCTTCCTTACCTAAAGTCAGTGATGAGGGACTTGCATTACATCTGCAAAATCCCTTCATAGCAACATCTAGACTAACGTTTGATTGAATAACCGGGGGCTGTAACCTGGCCAAGTTGCCGCATCACAAAAGCCATCACATAGAGCTGGAAGGGATGTGGTCCCTGTCCCTTTTGCTCAAAGCAACCCCGAAATATTTTCAGTCACAGAATCAAAATTCCCATCTTGAGTGATTCATTCAGTAGGGATGGCTAAATAGTGTGCCAGATTGTGGTCTCACAAGAGCCATCCGCTGGAAAAGAAGTGAGTGAACCGCTGTGTCTTCACATTGGTGAGCATTGAGGAGCGCTGGGCTTTCTCTTTTCCTTGTTTCCTCCGTGACATCCACTGACAAGGAAGCTTTCAGAGTTTGCCATTTTGATCGTTTGTCAAGAGAAAGATCAAACACCTAATTTTTAATTATTTAAAAAAATTTTTAGTTTTATAAATTATCTGACACTTAGAACACAAAGTAATAGTGTAGAAGAGGAGTATTCCTTTTAATGAGGAGGGATAGAAGCCGTCTGAGTCTTTTTGTTGTGGCTTCTTGGACCTCAGGATGCATATATATCCTGGGTAGAAACTTTGTCAAGTGTGTCTGCGGTGGTTCCTGTCCTTGGCCACCAGGGGGCGATATATTCAGCAGAGCCATTTCTCTCAGTACCTGCCAAGGAGTCTCATTACAACACTTGGCTAGATTTATTGGTCATTTTATCCCACAGCACCTACCATAGTGCCCAGAACACAGGCGATGCCACATAAATATTTGATGAATAAAACTAAATAATCCAGAAATAGCTCCTGGTGTAAAAGCTCAACAAGAGGAATTTTCCTGATTCCCTCTCCCTGAACTCACACCTACTTTAGGGCCTTCTTCCCTTATACAAATACACATAAAAACTTAAGGACAAGAACAGGAATTTACATGTGTCCTGTTTTAAATAGCACACCTAACCTGGATTCCTTAAATCATTCAGTAAGTAATTTTGTCCTTCCTTCGCTTTTTATTTTGAAATTTTGCAAATCTACAGAACAGATGGAAGAATAATGCAATGAACACCTGTTTATCCTTCACCTATATTCCTCAGTTGTTGACAACCCATCACACTGGCTTGATACTGATTTGGTGTCCTCTCTGGACAAATCTCTGTACCAGAGACCAGGGAGTGGGGGAGGTAGGATACAAAGAGGAACAGGATAGGTACTAACCTATATTCGAGGGATTTATATCCTAATAATGAAGCTTATATGTACAGATAGAGAGTAGATTTATGTAAAACTAAGAGCCTTCAAGACTAATATATGGTGTTAGATGTCAGGATAGCAGTTATGCTTTGCAGGAACAGTGACTGGACTGGGCTCCTGAAGTGTCTTCTGAGATTCTGCTAGTCTGTTTCTTGATCTGGGTTCTGGTTGTACTTCTTGGAATAACATTCAAAGTATTTTATTGCTTGAGTATTTTTCTGTGTGTATACTTTAATAAAATTGACAACAAAAGGGGAAATGTGCACAGAAAAACACAATACAAGAAAATACTGAAATAACTTCTGAGATGATTAAGACACCGGTGTTTGACTGGGGCCCACAAAGATAAATAGGATGTCAACATTATTCCCAACACTGTGAGGAACCCTGGGATGGTTTTGACTAGGGGAGTGACATGATCAAAACAAGCGCTCTTTGGTGGTTAATTTGGGAGTGGGAGGAGGATGGGGAAAGCTGAACCCCAGGGAGAGTAGTCCAGGTGAGCAATGTTGAAGACCCAAGCCCAAAGGTAGGAGATGGATGCAAGATATTTTGTGAATATAGAATCTAAAGTGTTTGGTGACTAGATAATTGAGGCAAAAAAGAGTGGGAAGTCAAGGGTGGGCTTGATGTGTTTTACTCTTGGGTGAAGCATCCATTTCTTTCTCTCTCTATATGTATATATATATAAATCTCTCTAGAATACAATAAGCATTTCTCATTATTCCCAGGTGTCTATTAGAGTTTCCAGCACAAGGGAGATGCTCAGACCTGGACTTGACGGTGAGGAGGACCCATGGGTAACGAAGTTGTGCCTTCTTGGCCCCCTACCAGGTGGGCTCTGTGGAGCCACTTCCCCTCCCACTTCCAGATCCCTTTCCAGCCAGACTGTGGGAGGCAGGAGGCCGCAGTCAGCCAAAATCACCAACACAAAGCGCAAAAATGTAAAAAGCAAAACAAAAAGTGGCGCTAACAGACCACAGGAAGGACGCTTGTTTATAGTATGAGAGCTGAAACAAGAGGCAGAGTGTGGCCTCACTAGACCTCAGCCAGGACATGTGATCAAGTGACTCAAATTTTCCACTGCTCTGCATATGTCCATGAATGCCCGTGAAAGCACCATGAGTATTGGTTTTGAGTTAACAAATGTTAGCGAGTAGGTGAATTCAAAAATACAGAATCCGTGAAGAATGAAGATCAGCTGTATGTCTGAATCTTGGCCTGTCCTTACTAGAAGTGTGATCTAAGTGTCATCTAGGATTCATCCTCCTCAGTCTTACAACGGGAGAATAATACATGCCTGGTAAAGATGTAGTGAGGCTTAAATCAGATGATGTGTATCTGGCCACAAGCAAGTGTGTGTGTGTGACACACAAGAGAGGCTCAGAAATGTGAAATATCTTCACCAACCCCCAGTCCCTAGACACTTGAAGGCACAGCTTCCTTCCAAGCTCTCACACCCCATGAGCACTCTGTCCAAATCCTACAAAGCCAGTTATTGGCTTCTCAAGTTGTTCATTCTTATTGGGCGGTAAACAGCTGCTTATGGGAAAGCCAGGTTATAGTTAAAATACTCCACTTTCCAGTTCAAATACCCATAGAGTCTAACTGACTGAGATGTTCCAGAATTCTAACAATAATAATTTTCTGATAAGTCCCAAACATTGGCCTTGTTTGTGTGAACTGAGCAGTTGTATTATGCTTATACCCAGATTTTACCATCTCCGGATTAGGGAATGAGTCTGTTTCTGGAGACACGGGATGTGCTAGCTGAAGAATCCAGTGCTTCTGGTAAGCTGTTTGGAGAATGTCACTGCCAGAAGTATACAGATTTTACTACTCTCGGTTCAACCAAGAACCCCAAAAACATATATTGGCGTTTTAACCTCCAGTACCTAAGGTCACATTCTGTGACCTTTTTTGGAGATAGGGTGTTTACAAAGGCAAGCAAGTTAAAATGCTGTCATTAGTGTGGACCCTAATCCAGTATGACTGGTGTCCTCATAAAAGGGGAAATTTGGAGAGAGACACGCACACACGGAGAACATCATACGGACACGAAGGCAGAGATGGGAGTGATACATCATGTATGAACCAAAGAATGCTAAAGATTGCCAGCAAACCACCAGAAGCTAGAGGAGAGGCATGGAGTGGATTCTCCATCACCACCCTCAGGAGGGATCGACCTGCCCAACACCTTGATCCTGGACCTCGAGGCTCCAGAACTGTGACACAATACATTTTTGTCTTCTAAGCCACCCTGTTTGTGATATTTTGTTACAGCCTGCCTAGCAAGCTAATACACCAGGAATTGGCTTACACGACTGTGGGAGCTGACTAAGCAGGTCAGTCCATAAGGCAAGCAGGCAGAAAGGGAAGGTCACAGGACCCTGGAATTCCACAGGCATGGGCTGAAGCCATTCTCCACAAGCAGAATTTCTTCTCTCTCTGGGGGAAGCTTCCACACTGCTTTCAAGGCCTTTCCAACTAATGACGTCAGGCCCACCCAGATGATCCAGAATGATCTTCCTTACCTAAAGTCAGTGATGAGGGACTTGCATTACATCTGCAAAATCCCTTCATAGCAACATCTAGACTAACGTTTGATTGAATAACCGGGGGCTGTAACCTGGCCAAGTTGCCGCATCACAAAAGCCATCACATAGAGCTGGAAGGGATGTGGTCCCTGTCCCTTTTGCTCAAAGCAACCCCGAAATATTTTCAGTCACAGAATCAAAATTCCCATCTTGAGTGATTCATTCAGTAGGGATGGCTAAATAGTGTGCCAGATTGTGGTCTCACAAGAGCCATCCGCTGGAAAAGAAGTGAGTGAACCGCTGTGTCTTCACATTGGTGAGCATTGAGGAGCGCTGGGCTTTCTCTTTTCCTTGTTTCCTCCGTGACATCCACTGACAAGGAAGCTTTCAGAGTTTGCCATTTTGATCGTTTGTCAAGAGAAAGATCAAACACCTAATTTTTAATTATTTAAAAAAATTTTTAGTTTTATAAATTATCTGACACTTAGAACACAAAGTAATAGTGTAGAAGAGGAGTATTCCTTTTAATGAGGAGGGATAGAAGCCGTCTGAGTCTTTTTGTTGTGGCTTCTTGGACCTCAGGATGCATATATATCCTGGGTAGAAACTTTGTCAAGTGTGTCTGCGGTGGTTCCTGTCCTTGGCCACCAGGGGGCGATATATTCAGCAGAGCCATTTCTCTCAGTACCTGCCAAGGAGTCTCATTACAACACTTGGCTAGATTTATTGGTCATTTTATCCCACAGCACCTACCATAGTGCCCAGAACACAGGCGATGCCACATAAATATTTGATGAATAAAACTAAATAATCCAGAAATAGCTCCTGGTGTAAAAGCTCAACAAGAGGAATTTTCCTGATTCCCTCTCCCTGAACTCACACCTACTTTAGGGCCTTCTTCCCTTATACAAATACACATAAAAACTTAAGGACAAGAACAGGAATTTACATGTGTCCTGTTTTAAATAGCACACCTAACCTGGATTCCTTAAATCATTCAGTAAGTAATTTTGTCCTTCCTTCGCTTTTTATTTTGAAATTTTGCAAATCTACAGAACAGATGGAAGAATAATGCAATGAACACCTGTTTATCCTTCACCTATATTCCTCAGTTGTTGACAACCCATCACACTGGCTTGATACTGATTTGGTGTCCTCTCTGGACAAATCTCTGTACCAGAGACCAGGGAGTGGGGGAGGTAGGATACAAAGAGGAACAGGATAGGTACTAACCTATATTCGAGGGATTTATATCCTAATAATGAAGCTTATATGTACAGATAGAGAGTAGATTTATGTAAAACTAAGAGCCTTCAAGACTAATATATGGTGTTAGATGTCAGGATAGCAGTTATGCTTTGCAGGAACAGTGACTGGACTGGGCTCCTGAAGTGTCTTCTGAGATTCTGCTAGTCTGTTTCTTGATCTGGGTTCTGGTTGTACTTCTTGGAATAACATTCAAAGTATTTTATTGCTTGAGTATTTTTCTGTGTGTATACTTTAATAAAATTGACAACAAAAGGGGAAATGTGCACAGAAAAACACAATACAAGAAAATACTGAAATAACTTCTGAGATGATTAAGACACCGGTGTTTGACTGGGGCCCACAAAGATAAATAGGATGTCAACATTATTCCCAACACTGTGAGGAACCCTGGGATGGTTTTGACTAGGGGAGTGACATGATCAAAACAAGCGCTCTTTGGTGGTTAATTTGGGAGTGGGAGGAGGATGGGGAAAGCTGAACCCCAGGGAGAGTAGTCCAGGTGAGCAATGTTGAAGACCCAAGCCCAAAGGTAGGAGATGGATGCAAGATATTTTGTGAATATAGAATCTAAAGTGTTTGGTGACTAGATAATTGAGGCAAAAAAGAGTGGGAAGTCAAGGGTGGGCTTGATGTGTTTTACTCTTGGGTGAAGCATCCATTTCTTTCTCTCTCTATATGTATATATATATAAATCTCTCTAGAATACAATAAGCATTTCTCATTATTCCCAGGTGTCTATTAGAGTTTCCAGCACAAGGGAGATGCTCAGACCTGGACTTGACGGTGAGGAGGACCCATGGGTAACGAAGTTGTGCCTTCTTGGCCCCCTACCAGGTGGGCTCTGTGGAGCCACTTCCCCTCCCACTTCCAGATCCCTTTCCAGCCAGACTGTGGGAGGCAGGAGGCCGCAGTCAGCCCTTGGTCATAGCAGGTCAGTGTGCAGATTGCCACCAGGCATCTCTGGGAAACCTGGGTAGCCACCCATGCTCATTGCTTCACCAATATGTAAGTACACCCAGGGAGTGGAACATGGTGAGAGCTCGTGGTTTAAGTTGGCTGATCATTAATTCTTCATCTGCCACCTCTGACATCCATCAGGGTCTGCTTCTGCTTCCCCGTTCAACCACCATCATGGGCAATCCGCCTCCCCGGTGAGAACTTGAGTTCCTTGAGTGCTCAGGAAATTTCTACCCCCTCACCTTGAGTTTCTAGTATATTTTAATTAAACATGAGGCTGTTTGTTGGATAGAGATACACTTATTTTATCATATCTTCGTTCCTAGGATTTTTAAATCAGAAATGAATATTGAATTTTGTGAAATACTTCGAGCATCTGTTGAAATGATTGATTCTCTCCTTTGACTTATTAGTATATTAAATCTGTATTAATAGATTTCCTAACATTCCTACATCCCTGAATCCCACTTAGACATGGTACATTCGTCTTTCAGTGTACTGCTGGGCTCTGTTACTAATATTTCACTTAGATTTTTGCATCAACATTCATGACTGAAATTGACTTATAGCGGAGGTTCTCGAAATGTGATCTGGAGACCGCTGGGGATCTCCAAGATCCTTTTAGGGGAGACCCCCTAAAAGATCAAAACGATTTCATAGTAATACTAAGACATTATTATCCCCTTTTACTCTCATTCACTCACCAGTATGCAATAGAGTTTTCCAGGGACTATATAACATGTGATATCTCAACAGATTGCGTGTAAAAAGCAGATAGGAAATCCCATCTGTCTTCTGTTTAGCCAGACATTAAATGGTTTTGAAAAAACGTGAAACAATGCCAGTCTTATTTAAAGTTTTTATTTTCGAAGATGTAGTTACTTAAATACATGTCATTTATGTATTAACTTAATGGTTTTATTATGGTTATCTTAAATTAATAAAAACATAATCTAAAAAACTTTTGCTTTAAGTTCTAGTATGTTAACTATTGGTAAATATTACTCACATAAACAAAAGCTCTTTAGGATTTTCAGTGATTGTTTTCAAAGTGTAAAGATGTCCTGAGACCCAAAATTTGAGAACCGCTGGCTATAGTTTTCTTTTTGTCGTCTGCCTCCGTCAGACTTTGGTATCAGTGCTCTTCATGAAAAGAACTCGAGAGCTCTCCTTTTTTTTTTTAATTGAGGTATAATTGACATGTAACATATTAGTTTCAGGTGTACAATAAAATGATTTGATATTTGTATTTTTGCTAAATGATCGCTGCAGTAAGCGTAGTCATCTTCCACCACCATGCACAGTTACAATTGGTTTCCCTTGTGATGAGAATTTTTAAGATCTACTCTCAGCAACTTTCTCTTAGAGCTTTCCTTCTTTTCTTTTTCCTTCTGTATGCTTTGCATAAATTTATAACGGGGGAATAATAACTAATGATGTCATGTGATTACATATACTAAACATCTTGTTTAGTTCCTTCCTTGTTACTGGTTTTTAGGTTTAAAATTTTCACCTTCACTCAATTTTGACAATTTATAATCTCCTAGTGATAGCTATAACACTCAGATTTTCCTACTAATTGCTTTGTGCTGTGCAAAATATTTCCTTATATACTTTTGTGATCTTTTCTACTTTTCCAATTTTGTATATTTTTAAAATCTTAAAAAAAATTAGACTAGCTAGTATCATCATTTTATAGAAATTTTATTTTTATTTTAGAAAACAGTTAATTTTTGTAATGGCCCTGTTTTTCTGGCTGCACCCTACTGAGTCACTTCAGCTGACCCAGACAGGCAGGCTGACCAGGGACTGGGGACCGTGACTCTGAGATATTTCCTGCAGATGATGGGCAGGCACAGCTATAACCCGTGTTGACACTAGAATGCAACTGCGAGACTTGTTTATGTTCCCCTTAGAGCTCTTTTTTTTTTAAATTGTTATTTACTTTTCTCCATTTTTTTAACATCTTTATTGGAGTATAATTTCTTTACAATGGTGTGTTAGTTTCTGCCTTATAACAAAGTGATCAGCTATACATATACATATATCCCCATATCTCCTCCCTCTTGCGTCTCTCTCCCACCCTCCCTATCCCACCCCTCTAGGCGGTCACAAAGCACCGAGCTGATCTCCCTGTGCTATGTGGCTGCTTCCCACTAGCTATCGATTTTACGTTTGGTAGTGTATATATGTCCGTGCCACTCTCTCACTTCATCCCAGCTTACCTTTCCCCCTCCCCGTGTCCTCGAGTCCATTCTCTACGTCTGTGTCTTTATTCCTGTCCTGCCCCTAGGTTCTTCAGAACCTTTTTTTTTTTAGATTCTATATATATGTGTTAGCATACGGTATTTGTTTTTCTCTTTCTGACTTACTTCACTCTGTATGACAGACTCTAGGTCCATCAAACTCACTACAAATAACTCAATTTTGTTTCTTTTGATGGCTGAGTAATATTCCATTGTATATATGTGCCACATCTTCTTTATCTAGTCACCTGTCGATGGACACTTAGGTTGCTTCCATGTCCTGGCTATTGTAAATAGAGCTGCAATGAACATTGTGGTACATAATTTTTGAATTATGGTTTTCTCAGGGTATATGCCCAGTAGTGGGATTTCTGGGTTGTATGGTAGTTCTATTTTTAGTTTCTTAAGGAACCTCCATACTGTTCTCCATAGTGGCTGTATCAATTTACATTCTCACCCACAGTGCAAGAGGGTTCCCTTTTGTCCACACCCTCTCCAGCATTTATTGTTTGCAGATTTTTTTGATGGTTGCCATTCTGACTGGTGTGAGGTGATACCTCATTGTAGCTTTGATTTGCATTTCTCTAATGATTAGTGATGTTGAGCATCCTTTCATGTGTTTGTTGGCAATCTGTATATCTTCTTTGGGAAAATGTCTATTTAGATCTTCTGCCCATTTTTGGATTGGGTTGTTTTTTGATGTTGAGTTGCATGAGCTGCTTGTAGATTTTGGAGATTAATCCGTTGTCAGTTGCTTCATTTGCAGATATTTTCTCCCATTCTGAGGGATGTCTTTTCTTCTTGTTTATGTTCTCCTTTGCTGTGCAAAAGCTTTTAAGTTTCATTAGGACCCATTTATTTTTGTTTTTATTTCCATTTGTCTAGGAGGTGGGTCAAAAAGGATCCTGCTGTGATATATGTCATAGAGTGTTCTGCCTATGTTTTCCTCTAAGAATTTTATAGGGTCTGGCCTTACATTTAGGTCTTTAATCCATTTTGAGTTTATTTTGGGGCATGGTGTTAGGGAGTGTTCTAATTTCATTCGTTTACATGTAGCTGTCCAGTTTTCCCAGCACCACTTATTGAAGAGACTGTCTTTTTTCCACTGTATATTCTTGCCTCCTTTATCAAAAATAAGGTGACCATATATGCATGGGTTTATCTCTGGGCTTTCTATCCTGTTCCATTGATCTATATTTCTGTTTTTGTGCCAGTACCATACTGTCTTGATTACTGTAGCTTTGTAGTGTAGTCTGAAGTCAGGGAGCCTGATTCCTGTAGCTCCGTTTTTCTTTCTCAAGATTGCTTTGGCTATTCGGGGTCTTTTGTGTTTCCATACAAATTGTGAAATTTTTTGTGCTAGTTTTGTGAAACATGCCATTGGTACTTTGATAGGGATTACATTGAATCTGTAGTTTGCTTTCGGTAGTATAGTCATTTTCACAGTGTTGATTCTTCCAGTCCATGAATATGGTATACCTCTCCATCTATCTGTATCATCTTTAATTTCTTTCATCAGTGTCTTATAGTTTTTTGCATACAGGTCTTTTGTCTCCTTAGATAGGTTTATTCCTAGGTATTTTATTCTTTTTGTTGCAATGGTAAATGGGAGTGTTTCCTTAATTTCTCTTTCAGATTTTTATCATTAGTGTATAGGAATGCAAATGTTTCCTGTGCATGAATTTTGTATCCTGCTACTTTACCAAATTCATTGATTAGCTCTGGTAGTTTTCTGGTAACATCTTTAGGATTCTCTATGTATAGTATCATGTCATCTGCAAATGGTGACAGCTTTACTTCTTCTTTTCCGGTTCGAATTCCTTTTATTTCCTTTTCTTCTCTGATTGCTGTGGCTGAAACTTCCAAAACTATGTTGAATAATAGCTGTGAGAGTGGACAACCTTGACTTGTTCCTGATCTTAGAGGAAATGGTTTCAGTTTTTCACCATTGAGAATGATGTTGGCTATGGCTTTGTCAGATATAGCCTTTATTATATTGAGATAAGTTCCCTCTGTGCCTACTTTATGGAGGGTTTTTATCATAAGTGGGTGTTGAATTTTGTCAAAAACTTTTACTGCATCTGTTGAGATGATCATATGGTTTTTCTCCTTCAATTTGTTAATATGGTGTATTACATTGATTGATTTACATATATTGAAGAATCCTTGCATTCCTGGGATAAACCCCACTTGATCATGGTGTATGATCCTTTTAATGTGCTGTTGGATTCTGTTTGCTAGTATTTTGTTGAGGATCTTATATTCATAAGTGATGTTGGCCTGTAATTTTCTTTCTTGTGACATCTTTGTCTGGTTTTGGTATCCGGGTGATGGTGGCCTCGTAGAATGAGTTTGGGAGTGTTCCTCCCTCTGCTATCTATTGGAAGTGTTTGAGAAGGGTAGGTGTTAGCTCTTCTGTAAATGTTTGATAGAATTCACCTGTGAATCCATCTGGTCCTGGGCTTTTGCTTGTTGGAAGATTTTTAATCACAGTTTCAATTTCAGTGCTTGTGATTGGTCTGTTTATATTTTCTATTTCTTCCTGGTACAGTCTCAGAAGGTTGTGCTTTTGTAAGAATTTGTCCATTTCTTCCAGGTTGCCCATTTTATTGACATATAGTTGCTTGTAGTAATCTCTCATTATCCTTTGTATTTCTGCAGTGTAAGTTGTTACTTCCCCTTTTTCATTTCTAATTCTATTGATTTGAGTCTTCTCCCTTTTTTTCTTAATGAGTCTGGCTAATGGTTTATCAATTTTGTTTATCTTCTCAAAGAACCAGCTTTTAGTTTTATTGATCTTTGTTATTGTTTCCTTCATTTATTTCTGATCTGATCTTTATGATTTCTTTCCTTCTGCTAACTTTGGGGTTTTTTGTTCTTCTTTTTCTAATTGCTTTAGGTGTAGGTTTAGGTTGTTTATATGAGATGTTTCTTGAGGTACGATTGTATTGTTATAAACTTCCCTCTTAGAACTGCTTTTGCTGCATCCTTTAGGTTTTGGGTGGTCGTGTTTTCATTGTCACTTTTTTATAGTTCTTTTTTGATTTCCTCTTTGATTTCTTCAGTGATCTCTTGGTTATTTAGTAGTGTATTGTTTAGCCTCCATGTGTTTGTATTTTTTACAGATTTTTTCCGGTAATTGGTATCTAGTTTCATAGCGCTGTGGTCGGAAAAGATACTTGATATGATTTCAGTTTTCTTAAATTTACTAAGGCTTGATTTGTGACCCAAGATATGATCTATCCTGGAGAATGTTGCATGAGCACTTGAGAAGAAAGGGTATTCTGTTGTTTTTGGATGGAATGTCCCATCAGTATCAATTAAGTCCATCTTGTTTAATGTATCATTTAAAGCTTGTGTTTCCTTATATATTTTCATTTTGGATGATCTGTGCATTGGTGAAAGTGGGGTGTTAAAGTCCCCTACTATGATTGTGTTACTGTCAATTTCCCCTTTTATGGCTGTTAGTATTTGTCTTATGTATTGAGGTGCTCCTATGTTGGGTGCATAAATATTTACAATTGTTACGTCTTTTTCTTGGATTGATCCCTTGATCATCATGTAGTGTCCTTCTTTGTCTCTTGTAATAGTCTTTGTTTTAAAGTCTATTTTGTCTGATATGAGAATTGCTACTCCAGCTTTCTTTTGATTTCCATTTGCATGGAATGTCTTTTTCCATCCCCTCCCTTTCAGTCTGTACGTGTTCCTAGGTCTGAAGTGGGTCTCTTGTAGACAGCATATATACGGGTCTTGTTTTTGTATCCATTCAGCCAGTCTATGTCTTTTGGTTGGAGCATTTAATCCATTTACATTTAAGGTAATTATTGATATGTATGTTCCTATTACCATTTTCTTAATTGTTTTGAGTTTATTATTGTAGGTCTTTTCCTTCTCTTGTGTTTCCTGCCTAGAGAAGTTCCTTTAGCATTTGTTGTAAAGCTGGTTTGGTGGTGCTGAGTTCTCTTAGCTTTTGCTTGTCTGTAAAGTTTTTAATTTTTTCCGTCGAATGTGAGTGAGATCCTTGCTGGGTAGAGTAATCTTGGTTGTAGGTTTTTTCCCTTTAATCACTTTAAATATGTCCTGCCAGTCCCTTCTGGCTTGCAGAGTTTCTGCTGAAAGATCAGCTGTTAACCTTATGGGGATTCCCTTGTATGTTATTTGTTGTTTTTCCCTTGCTTCTTTTAATATTTTGTCTTTGTATTTAATTTTTGATAGTTTGATTAATATGTGTCTTGACATGTTTCTCCTTGTATTTATCTTGTATGGGTTTCTCTGTGCTTGCCTGACTTGATTATTTCCTTTACCCTATTAGGAAAGTTTTCAACTATAATCTCTTCAAGTATTTTCTCAGTCCCTTTCTTTTTCTCTTCTTCTTCTGGGACCCCTATAATTTGAATGTTGGTGGTTTAATGTTGTCCCAGAGGTCTCTGAGACTGTCCTCAATTCTTTTCATTCTTTTTTCTTTATTCTGCTCTGCGGTAGTTATTTCCACTCTTTTATCTTCCAGGTCACTTATCCATTCTTCTGCCCCGGTTATTCTGCTGTTGATTCCTTCTAGAGAATTTTAAATTTCATTTATTGTGTTGTTCATCATTGTTTGTTTGCTCTTTAGTTCTTCTAGGTCCTTGTTAAACATTTCTTATATTTTCTCCATTCTGTTTCCATGATTTTGGTTCATCTTTACTATCATATTCTGAATTCTTTTTCAGGTAGACTGCCTATTTCCTCTTCATTTGTTTGGTCTGGTGGGTTTTTACCTTGTTCCTTCATCTGCTGTTTGTTTCTCTGTCTTCTCATTTCGCTTAACTTACTGTTTGGGGTCTCCTTTTCACAGGCTGCAGTTCGTAGTTCCTGTTGCTTTTGGTGTCTGCCCCCAGTGACTAAGGTTGGTTCAGTGGGTTGTGGAGGCTTCCTGGTGAAGGGGACTGGTGCCTGTGTTCTGGTGGATGAGGCTGGATCTTGTCTTTCTGGTGGGCAGGACTGCATCCGGTGGTGTGTTTCGGGGTGTCTGTGAACTTATTATGATTTTAGGCAGCCTCTTTGCTAATGTGTTCCTGTCTTGCTAGTTGTTTGGCATGGGGTGTCCAGCACTGGAGCATGCTGGCCATTGAATGGAGCTGAGTCTTAGCGTTGAGAATGGAGATCTCTGGGAGAGCTTTTGCCATTTGTTATTACTTGGAGCCGGGAGGTCTCTGGTGGACCAGTGTCCTGAACTCAGCTCTCCCACCTCAGAGGCAGAGGTCTGACATGCAGCCAGAGCCCCAAGACACTGTCAACCACACAGGTGAGAAGAAAAGGAAGAAAAAATGAAAGAAAGAGAGAAAGAGAGAGAGAGAGAGAGGGAGGGAGGGAGGGAGGAAGGAAGGAAAATAAAACAAAATTAAATTAAAAAGGTATTAAAAGAAAAAATTTTTTAATTGTTAAAAATTAAAATGTAATCAAAAGAAAGAAAAGAGCAACCAAAACAAAGCCACGAATGATAAAAAGCGCTAAAAACTATACTAAAATACAAAAACAAAAAAGGACAGATAGAACCCTAGGACAAATGATAAAAGCAAAGATGTACAGACAAAATCACATGAAGAAGCATACAGATACACACTCACCAAAAGAGAAAAAGGAAAAAAATATATGTATCTATATATAGAGAAAAAGAGAGCAACCAAATCAATAAACAAATCTACCAATGATATTAAGCTCTAAATAGTGAACTAAGTTAAACATAAAAACAGACAAATTAGATGCAGAAAGCAAACCCCAAGTCTACAGTTGCTCCCAAAGTCCACCGCCTCAGTTTTGGGGTGATTCATTGTCTATTCAGGTATTCCACAGGTGCAGGGTACATCAAGTTGATGGTGGAGATTTAATCTGCTGCTCCTGAGGCTGCTGGGAGAGATTTCCCTTTCTCTTCTTTGTTCGCACAGCTCCCGGGGTTCAGCTTTGGTTTTGGCCCCGCCTCTGTGTGTAGGTTGCCGGAGGGCGTCTGTTCTTCGCTCAGACAGGATGGGGTTAAAGTAGCAGCTGATTAGGGGGCTCTGGCTCACTCAGGCAGGGGGTAAGGAGGGGCACGGAGTGCGGGCCGAGCCTGCGGCGGCAGAGGCCGCAGGACGTTGCACCAGCCTGAGGCACGCCGTGCGTTCCCGTCCCAGGGAAGTTGTCTCTGGATCCCGGGACCCTGGCAATGGCGGACTGCACAGGCTCCCCGGAAGCGGGGTGTGGATAGTGACCTGTGCCTGCACACAGGCTTCTTGGTGGCGGCAGCAGCAGCCTTAGCATCTCATGTCCGTCTCTGGTGTCTGCGCTGATAGCCACGGCTCATGCCATCTCTGGAGCTCATTTAGGCAGTGCTCTGAACCCCCTCTCCTCACGCACCCCGAAACAATGGTCTCTTGCCTCTTCGGCAGCTCCAGACTTTTTCCCGGACTCCCTCTTGGCTAGCCGTGGTGCACTAACCCCTTCAGGCTGTGTTCATGCCGCCAACCCCAGTCCTCTCCCTGGGATCTGACCGAAGCCCGAGCCTCAGCTCCCAGCCCTACCTGTCCCAGCGGGTGAGCAGAGAAGCCTCTCGGGCTGGTGAGTGCTGGTGGGCACCGATCCTCTGTGCAGGAATCTCTCCGCTTTGCCCCCTGCACCCCTGTTGCTGCGCTTTCCTCCGTGGCTCTGAAGCTTCCCCCCTCCACCCACCCCTGTCTCCACAAACGAAGGGTCTTCCTAGTGTGTGGAAACCTTTCCTCCTTCACAGCTCCCTCCCAGAGGGGCAGTCCCGTCCCTATTCTTTTGTCTCTGTTTTTTCTTTTGCCCTATCCAGGTACGTGGGGAGTTTCCTGCCTTTTGAGAGGTCTGAGGTCTTCTGCCAGCGTTCAGTAGGTGTTCTGTAGGTGTTGTTCCATATGTAGATGTATTTCTGATGTATCTGTGGGGAGGAAGGTGATCTCCATGTCTTATTCCTCCGCCATCTTGAAGGTCTCCCCTCTTAGAGCTCTTAACTCATGAAGTGATGTCAGACAGACTGCGTCATGTTTCTGAGCCGTAGGAACATCTACATACATAGAAGAGACAGCGTTCTCTAGAGCCTCACCGGGCTGCTGGAATGGCCGGCTATTGCCTTCACTGTGATGGTCAAGATGGCAGCCTTGCTTTCCCTCTGATTCCAGGGGTCCTTGGAGAGCCACTTCCCAACCCCATGTTTTTTAATGAGGCCATACCTTCAATTTCTTTTCTTCTTACTTTCTAGTTGCCTGGTTGGTGAATGCAAACATCTATGATCTAGCCAAAGGCTCCCCTCAGGTAAGAGACCTCAGAGCTTCCCTCCTCTCCTGGCCACCAGCATTCGCTGTGAGTGCCACAGCCCCACTAGATCACGTGGTTCCCACGGTGCTGACCTGGGTTTGGTCATAGATGTTTCTGGTGAAGAATACAGGATTTGGACTGAATTTTCTTTCCCTTTATAAAGAGAGAAATAGGGAGGATTGAAGAGCCAACTCTAGGTCTGTCAATTGTGTCTAGCTTCACAGTGGAGGTCCTCTTCTTCTCCTGGGAACCTCCTGTTGCCCACAGGTCAGCTTTTCCCGTTCCTAGCCCTGCAGGACTGTAGAATGAGCAACAGTCATTTAGGAAACCCTCTCTCACACCCTCGTCCACCTGGAGCCATGCGGGCACTTACAACATAAGGGGGAGTCCCACACCATCCCACATGGTGACCAGGTACCCACACTTCAAGTTGTTTCCTTTCTGGGGAGAATTCAAGCACCCAAGCTCCACGAGCCTGCCTTCTTCAGTGGGTCTACTTTACGCTCTTTTTGTCTTATCAGAAAAGGTCCATCACGCACCTCATAAGCCACCCTAGCTCCTGCAGCACCACTATGGATTATGACTTGGCAGCGCCGCAACTGGTGGACCCACTTCACTTGAATTGGCACCTTCACGGTCCCAGCCACAGGGGGGGCGCCCTCATCCAGGTCTGCGATCAGCCCTCACACTAGGGTCCTGGGAAACGTCCATCCCTGCAGCCCTTCACAGACTCCTTACTTACACACCTCTCTCAGTGGTTCTCACACTGCCCCTGTGGTGTGAACAGGCGAGGACACTTACCCCACGTTCACAAAAAGAAAAGAAACTGAGGCTTGTAAAGTCGAAGTGACAGAGTCACACAGCTGCTGAGACAGAGCCTGTGCTTGGCACGGCGTAAGTACAGTCGTCTTTGCACCGTCCCCACTTTGGGACTAATTCTGCACCGCTCCGGCGCTGTGCCACCCTTCCTGCCCTGAGACTGATCCCTCGTGTCACGCACTCTTTCACATGGTCACGTGCAAGTCGTCTTTGCGCGCCATCTTCTTGCCACACTCTCAGTTAGGCTCTGGGAATGCAGAAGCAAGTAAAACCCAATCTGTGATTTCTAGCATAGAATCTATGAACTGTGTGTAACCGTCCCCAGAACAAGACGCTGTAACAGATGTGAGCAGTATGTTCCGAGGGAACAGAGAAGGGGGTGACTTCCTAGGACTATGAGGGAAGGCCTAACTAAGGATTAGACACTTAGGCTGGGCCTTAAAAGAATCAGAAGTCTTTCAGGGAGACAGAGAAGGGAAGGCATTCCATTCAGAGGGATTGGCAGAGGGATAGTCAGGGCAAAGGTGGCAGTTCTATGTGGCGGGTGCTTTGACGGGGAATTGAGGGGAGTTTATTTAAAATTACAGCCTGAGTCCCAGTTGTGAAGGGTCTTATTTTGGTGCTCATGAAACAGAGCAGGACCCTATGGTCCTTGCCTCCCCCGCTATGTCCTCAGCCTGCCTTTTGTCTTGGAAAAACTTTAGACAAAGAATAAGTTTAATCAGAGAAGTGAGAAAATGCAGAAACAAAGGAAAACAGTCAAAGGAGACCAAATAATAATAGTTTAATCATTAAGCATAGTCAGGGACCTTTAGTTCCTCCTTAAGGGCTATAGATAATATTCTGAGCCACATCCTCTTAACTTTTGCAGACACCGAAGACCCCACCAGGTGGAGGAGGTTGACAACGTGATGACCAAATTGAAGCCGTGACATAAGCTGCTCCGCTTCACGCAATTCCGAGAACTGACCTCAGAGAAATGGGAACAAACCCTGGAACTAAAGGTTAATGTACTTAAAACAACCAAGATGGCGCTGATCAGGCCACCGCATTGCTGATTTGAGGATGCCTGTCAGAGCTGACTGTGCTGTGCTGCTCCCTCCCTCCACCTACAGCCCTGAAACTCCCCTTTAAAAGCCCCTGTCCCCTGAGCAGCAATTGGGAGTTGGTTTTTGGACAGGAGTCCACCCTCTCCCCCTGTTGCCAGCCTCTGAAATAAAGCAACCTTTCCTTTCCTACCAACACTTGTCCGTCGAGAATTGGCTTTCAAGCGGTGAGCAGCCAGACCCGGGTTCGGTAACACTAAGAAGGTTAGACTCTATCTTATAGCCCGGTGATGGGAACTATTGCCCTTCGCGTGCAGAGGAGGCAGAAAAGAAAACCTGTACTAAAGAAAAATTAATCTGGCAGGTGAGGAGATGCATAGATATAAGAGCCCAAATAAAATATGATGAGGACTACAGGAGTGACAAGGAGGAAAAAGTAATTTCAAAAAACATTGTTTCTACAGACTCAATACGATTTGATGACCAATAAAAAAAAAAAAGAAAGAAAAAAAAAGATTGGATGACCAATAACGCTTAAAATGGAGGAAAGGAAAGAAAATGTCTCACACACACAACACATACACACACACACAACTTCCAGGTACTGAACTTAAGTGATTGCATAGATAAAAGCTAACCATTATAATAGTTGGCATTTATTATTTACTCTGGGGCAAACCCTTTATGTGAATCCTCTCAGTAAAGCTGAGAAATTGGTACTATTATTAACCCTAATTTTACAGATGAAGAAATTGAAGCTCAGTGATCAATTTCTTTGCCCAAATACATGGCCTAACAGGGATTCAAACCCAGGACTGTCTGAAGTTAGAAGAATTTGGTGCTCCTAACCAACACTATACTGCCTCTGCATTTACTCTTGACCCAGAAAGGGAATATCATAGCAGCAGCAGATGTAGGGAGGGTGTGAGGGGTGAAGATGAATTAAGTTTGTATTTGGTAATTTTGGAGGTACCTGTGGGATGTCCAGATGCAGTTGTCCAGGGATTAAGAAAGCAGCCAAGGATGATGTGATTTGAGAGGTAGCAAGTATGGGTGAGGGTTGCAGCCTTGAGAAAGGCTATTTTAGGAGGAAAAGGAGCAAAGGGACAGGAGAACCTGAGGAAAGAAGTTGAAAGGAATGAGCAGAAGGGCAGGGGGAGAAGCAGGACAGAGCATGGAAGCTGGGGAGAGAGCTTAGGTTTCAAGAGGAAGGGTAGTCAATAATGTGAAATGCTGCACAAAATCTAGTCCTACAAGAATGGGAAAAGAGGCCTTTTGATTTGGCCATTGGCATGTTGTAGGTAACCTCATTAAGTCAGGATTCCATGATCTGATGGCTAAAGAAGGAGAATAAACAGGAGGTGACAAAGAGGCAACAACAGAGATAGATTTCCTTTTCAGAAGGATGGTCCCGAAGTACAGTGGCTAGTCTCTGGGCTGCTGATACATCTGGGTTCAGGAGTCAAGGACGTAGATACTAATACACTAGCATGACCCTAATAACCATTTATTTCTCAGCCTTAGTCTTCCAGGGGACTGTTTTTTCTCATAGCCATCACTTCTTATAAACGTTTCGGGTAATATAATTTTCTTTGACAGCTTGCCGAGAAACATCACATACCTTCTAATCCACGTAGTAGAATCCTCTTTCCTTTTGTCTTTATGGATAAAATGCACAAATATCCCCTGAAAATATATTCTGCTTTTTTTCCTAGACATTCATTGACTTTAACAAAAGCGATTCCTTGCCTTCAAGGTGGAGAGATGTCCAGCAAGTTTCTGCAGCTTAACATCTCCATCCTTGCCTCTGAAGCCTGCCAGGTGTGTTGTGTGTCCCTCGCTCCATGGATGCTCTGGAGAGCACTGGTGCTGGCTTCCCTTCTGGGGGAGGCAAGGATTTCTTCTGGGTAAGTTCTCCACCCACCATCTCTCTCCTCTCTGGCAGCACTCCTGGGGGACTGGGCAGCTGGCAGCCTGTGGGAAAGATTCTGGTTGTCACCTGGTGGCTTGACAAAAGGGCCCCTGGTGGAGCTGCTGTGACCGTGGGAGGTTAGAACCTTCAGGATCCTCAGAGACCCCCTGTAGATAATTTCCAGAACCATCTTTTAAGAATTGAATAGTCCTTTCTAAAAAAGCTTCCTTTGGGTTTTCAGAAACGTTGTACTCCAGATAAGGAAAAGGATCCTCTCCTTATATTTTCAGGGCTTTGGTTTCCTTTTTCCTTGCTTCTGGAATTGAATCACTACTGGTTGCAGTATGGGGTAGGGCAGGCAATTCTGTGGCTTCAAAAGATTTATTTCATCCTATTTGGGGAAGAATCATACATTCTTTATTGCTCCTCAGTTCTCACCAGACTTATTATTAACATACATTAAAGTTAAATTAGCAGACAAAATATATCACAAGATTAATGTACAGCTTGCATATCAAGATTGATGACCCACAAACCTTTAATTCTCATCAGGGGTCCTTATCAGTTTGCAGAGAGCAGGCTCTGGCATAATCAGCTGTTACAAGTGCCCAACCCTCCTGGACCCCAGCAGAAATATCCTCCTGTCCTTTCCTTTTCTGGATCATCACAAGTCTGCTCCCATCAGGCAGTGTGGTTCTTCCACCTCCCAACCTAGATCTACCAGGAACTGCATTTCCCTGCTCAGTTACCAGCCCTCAGGGCCACTGCCACCACACTCCTCTGTGTCCCCACTCTTCTCCACTGAGTTAGTGGAGCCCCAGTGGTGTCATTTCCTTGGTGAAATGAGGGAGAACGTCTCTCTGCTTTGTGCTACCCTCCATGTGCACTGATTGGATCCTACTGTTTAATAGGGACTTCAGTGAAATTCTTCTTTCAGTTCTGGTTTAAGGACTTCACACTTGCTTTCTTTGGGATGAGTCTAGCAGAGTCAATAATGGGAGACAATGAAGGGATATTTGTACACCCACATGCATAGCAGCATTATTCATAATAGCTAAAACAGGAAAGCAACCCAAGTGTCCATTGATGGATGAATGGTTAGGTAAAGTGTCGTATATGCATACAATAGAATATTATTCATCCTTTAAAAGGAAGGAAACTCTAGCATATGCTACAACATAGATGAAACTATAGGACATTATACTAAGTGAAATAAGCCAGCCAAAAAAGACAAAACTGTTTGACTCTACTTACAATAGATATTTAGAATAGTCAAAATCATAAAGACAGAAAGTAGAAAGGTGCTTGCTGGGGCTGGGGAGAGGAAGGAATGGGGAGTTAGAGTTTCAGTTCTGCAAGATGAAAAAAAGTTATGGAGATGATGGTGGTGATGGTTGCACAGTAATAAGAATGTATTTAAAAGCACTGAACTGTGCGCTAGAAATGGTTAAGATGGTAAGTTTTATGTTATGTGTATTTTACTACATTTTTTCTAATTGGAAGAAAAAAGAATGGAAGACACCACGATGTTCTCAGAATAGCCCCCTTAAGATGATTAAGGTTTCTTCATCTCCTCAGACTCTTTATACCTGGATCATTCTTCCCCCAATATAAATTCTTCCTCAGGAGTCTCTTCAGCCCTAAGCAAATAGACTTCTGCTAATTCCATCCCACCAGTTCAAACATCCCTGGCAAAGTCTGAAGCTCAGACTCAAGCTGAAACCCACTCATACATAAGGACATTAACTATGTCTTATAGTTAGTCCATACAGCATAATTGTTGGGGTTAATTTCTATGTTACACTTAAGATTCTGGGCACAGGATCAAAAAATAAGAAGCAAGAAATAAGCTCTTAATGCCTGTTGAAGCTTGATTTAAGAGCCAATGAAAAAACTGTTTCTGTTTCAGGGAGGGGGTCTGGCTCCTCAAGCAGAGTCCTGGAGGTGCCCTAAGAGTCCAGGTCCTCAGCCCTGTCGGCCCGGAAACTCAACTGTGTCAAGATGCTCGCCGTGACGAGGCTCACAGGAAATGAGTCCCGGACTCAATGGGAGGATATATAAACACAGAGGTGGGTGTATTCGCGTGGGACCGGGGCAGTTCACTTCTAGTGCATGTAATATGTGATATGAGATATGTACATCCACCCCTCCCAACTTCTGCTGCCAAACTTTTCTGATGGACAACAAAGGTCAGGCATGATCCTCGGGCATCTCATCCAGGTGTGGGGGAGACCTACGAAAGCATTCTCCCATCACCGCTCCAGTAAGCGGAACGCTCATGACGCTGGGCAGGGTAGCAAACACCTGCTCTCTGATTTCCCTTCTTTCAGGCTCCATGAATACCCGTCTCATGTTAACACTGCCCGTCTTCAGGATAGACTATAATAATGGCTCAGACCATAGGTTTCTTAACCACAGACACGACAATGGCGCTATGCACAGTGCAGTACACCCTAAACAATGTGATCAGGTTCAGGTGTTCCCTAGTATCCTCAGTCATCTATTTATAAAGAATGTCCTGGCTTGTAATGAGGCTAGCCCAGTGCCTGCACATAGTAGGCATTCAAGGATGGTTAATAAAGCTCCACCTATTACAGAAAGCTAATCTCACTCATAATGCTTTCATTCTAGGCCATCCTCAAGAGTTCTAGGGCCACATGAGTTTGCCCCTATATACAGTCAACACACATAGTAGGCATTCTAGTTTTCTCAGAATAATAGTCATTTGGAACAATATACACTAACAAAAGTGGAATAGGGAAAATTTAGACTATTGATAGATGACTGTATTAATCTGAGGTGTTTGCATCCTGAAACCCATTCCAACAAGATTGTGGTTTCAGATTGCTTTGAGTGAAATCAGATTGACTTGGAACAAGATTGTGAACGTGATAATGTAGTTGAAATGATAAGTATGGTCAAAAATGAGTATTTCCAGCCGTTGCTATTTATCGATAACTTTAATACACTCTGGAGCATTTTATTTCTTTATTTGGTTGTGCCAGGTCTTAGTTGCGGCAGGTGGGCTCCTTAGTTGTGGCATTCAAATTCTGAGTTGCGGCACGCATGTGGGATCTGTTCCCTGACCAGGGATAGAACCCGGGCCCCCTGCATTGGGAGTGTGGAGTCTTAACCACTACACCACCAGGGAAGTCCCTCTGGAGCATTTTATATCTCTTTTTGCATCTTGAAAAAGTTTTGGTCTATTTTTCCTAATTTAAGGGGTGGGAGAGGCTGGCTTGCTTTTATGCCACTAATTTCTGTCCAACTCAGAATGTAAATATCCAGAATAAGAACTCTAAAAGGACGTATTCCGTGGGGTTAGTAGGATTTTCTTTGGGTTGATGGGGTATGAGTGTTCTTTAGGTTCTTCTTAGGCTTATCTCTTCATTTAATCAACAGGCATTTGTAAGGGGCTCTATCTGCACCAGGTATCTAGGCACGAGGGATACTTCAGTGAGCAAAATGGACAAAAATCTAATGGGGGGGCTTCCCTGGTGGCGCAGTGGTTGAGAGTCCGCCTGCCGATGCAGGGGACGCAGGTTCGTGCCCCGGTCCGGGAAGATCCCACATGCCGCGGAGCGGCTGGGCCCGTGAGCCACGGCCGCTGAGCCTGCGCGGCCAGAGCCTGTGCTCTGCAACGGGAGAGGCCACAACAGTGACAGGCCCACGTACCGAAAAAAAAAAAAAAAAAAAACAGTCTAATGGGGATGGGGAGGCAGATAATAAGCAAAGAAGTAAAAAATATAGCAGTTGAGAATAAATGATATCGAGTAAAATAAATCAGGGATTAGGGATAGTGAATGCTAAATAGAAGGATATTTACAATTAGGAAAAATCTATTGTCAGGGAAGAACTGATGAAGAGACAACTGAGGAAAGACCTGAAGGCGGTAAGGGTGAAGGCTAGGCAAATATCTGGGGATTAGAGCATTCTAGGCACAGAGAACGGCAAGTGCTAAAGACCTGAGGTGGTAGCATGTCTGAGATGTATAAAAACCCACCGGAAGGTCAGTATGCTAGGAGAGGCATAACCACAGGGAGATCAGAGAAGTTAGGTGGGAAAGGCAGCTTCTGTGGGACCTTATGGGCTAGTGTAAAGACATTGGCTCTTACTCCAAGTAGAATGAGAGGACATCAAGTGGAGTAGCAGTTAAGCCCATTTTAACAAGTTCACTCTTGCTTCTATGTTGAAACTAGACTGTTGGGAGAGGGCACGGGACAAAGCAAGATCAGTCGGGAGGCTACTGCAATAATCAGGGCAAGAAAATGACATCTGAGTGGTAGCAGTGGACCTGGTGAGAAGTAGAGTCTGGATATACATTAAAGTTAACGCCAACAGGATTTCCAGAGAGACTGAATGTGAGGTCTGAAAAGGAGAAGTAAAAAATGACCCCAGTGGTTTTGGCCTGAGCAACTGGAAGTATGCTGTCGCCATTTCCTGAAATGAAAAATTCTGAACAATGTCCATTAACCAATGCGGCATAGGAAGGATTTGAACTGTTTATATATGACTGTATTGATCTCGGGTGTTCTCCTCCCGAGATGACTTCTTTAGATGACTATAAGGTACAAGAATTCTGGGAGAAGATTGGGAGTTTGTATTTGATCACGTGAAGTTTGAATCGCCTATGGTCATTCAAGAGGAGATGTCAAGTAGACAGATGGATATACGAACATGGAGTTCAGGGGGAAGATCCAGCCTGCATATGTAAACCATCAGCATATTATTGTTATTTAAACTCATGACATAGGACAAGATCACCAAGGAAACTGAGATTTGAGTTCTGCAGCTCTTCAGCGTTTACGGGGTTGGGGGGAAATAAGGAATTGACAGAGAACTAACCATTACATTTAGCAATGTGGGTTATTGAAATCTCAACAAGGGCAGTTTTAAAGGAGTGGTGAGAGTGAAAGCTTTTTTTGGAGTAAACTCAAGAGAGAATTTGATGGGCAGAATTGAAGATGGCAAGTATAGGTAACTCTTTCAAGAAATTTTATTGTAACTGGGAACACGGAAATGGAGTAGCACCTAAATGTGGATATGGAAGTCAAGAGAAGGTTTTATGTCTCTTTTAATAAGAGAAAAATTACAGAACACATGTACTCTGCCAGGAATTATCAAGTAGAGAGAAGGAACTGGTAATGAGAGGAAAAGATGGAAGAATTGCTGGGGCAATGTTCCTTAACAGATAAGAGGGGAAGAGAACTTAGAGGGGAACACAGCAGGTGATACACAGTAACAGGAGGAAAGGCAGAGAAAAGAGGAGCCTTTCTACATTTCTATACTTTCTGAGTTCTCTCCCACCATGGAAGAAAGTTATACTTGCTCTTAAACTGCAGGCTGCGAAAGACTGAAGTCTCAATACAGATGACCCAATCAGAGTCCTTTCTCCAAGAGCGTCATTTGACATCTCTGGACCTCAACTTTGGCACCTGAAAAATGGAAGCCTTCTTTAAATTTGAAGTCAGGAATTCAGTTTAAGTTTGCGTGGCATCACGAAGAAAATGTTTTTGAATTTTATTTATTTATTTATTTTTGGCTGTGTTGGGTCTTCGTTTCTGTGCGTGGGCTTTCTCTAGTTGCGGCGAGCGGGGGCCACACTTCATCACGGTGCACGGGCCTCTCACTGTTGCGGCCTCTCTTGTTGCGGAGCACAGGATCCAGACGCGCAGGCTCAGTAGTTGTGGCTCACGGGCCTAGTTGCTCCGCGGCATGTGGGATCTTCCCAGACCAGGACTCGAACCCGTGTCCCCTGCATTGGCAGGCAGATTCTCAACCATTGCGCCACCAGGGAAGCCCGAAAAAAATGTTTTTATGCGTTGACTGTATCACAGGTTGCCGTGGTATAGGGGAAAGACCTACATTCAGAAACATGGGCTTGTGTCCTAGCTTTGTGACCTTGGACAAGGCATGGAATCCCTCGGAGGTTCTTTCTCCAAACTAAAGTGGTTGTGAAAGGATCACAGCAATTTCAGAGGGATATCTCCCACTATGGGAAATGCTTTGCAAACCCTACAGTTCCATGAAAAAGAATGTTTTATATTGATTCTCAGAATGGAGGGTTTAGCCCATTTGTTCCATCTTCACTCGTTATTGCTTTAAAAAACAAGCAACAACAGAAATTGCCCCCACAAACACCGCCTGTGTTCAACTAGGAGGCAGGCATGTTCTCTTTCATTTCTTTCTTTGGGACGTTTTTCCATTCTCCCTTCCTGGAGGCCAGCCTTTCTCCTAATATAGGTCTGGGGCTCCCAGCCCCAGGCAGGCAGCCACACCCCATCTGTGCAGGTGGCACTCTCCCCCGGAAGCATCAGCTGTCCTAGTTACTCCTTGTTGTCTCCACCACCCAAGCTGTGAACTCACAATTACATACTACCTTCTGGAGGCTGTACCCCAGCCCTGCTACAACAGATGCCGTTTGGGAAGAGTTGAAGCAACTGCTGTAAACACTGGGGGGGAACTCGACTAGCAGGGTTGGCGTAGCTCTGCAGACAGAGCTGCTCAGGGAGGATTCCTCTGGGTGTGGGAGGGATGACAGGAATAGGACTCCTCGAGCCATTCTTTTTTTTTTTGAAATGTTTTTACTTTTTATTTTTTATCTCTCTCTCTATATATATATTTTAAAGTTTACCCATTTATTTCTTTATTTATTGGGTTGCACCAGATCTTAGTTGCAGCACGTGGGCTCCTTAGTTGTGGCATGCAAAGTCTTAGTTGCAGCATGCATGTGGGATCTAGTTCCCTGACCAGGGATCGAACCTGGGCCTCCTGCATTGGGTGTGTGGAGTCTTATCCACTGAGCCACCAGGGAAGTCCCTCTCTCTATATTTTTTAATTGGAGTATAGTTGATTTACAATGTGTTAATTTCTGCTGTACAGCAAAGTGATTCAGTTATACATATATATACATTCTTCTTTTTAAATATTCTTTTCCATTATGGTTTATCATGGGATATTGAATATAGTTCCCTGTGCTGTACAGTAGGACCTTGTTTATCCATTCTGTCTATAAAAGCTTAATCTGGGGCTTCCCTGGTGGCAGAGTGATTGAGAGTCCACCTGCCGATGCAGGGGGGGACACGGGTTCGTGCCCTGGTCTGGAAAGATCCCACATGCCGCGGAGCGGCTGGGCCCATGAGCCATGGCCGCTGAGCCTGCGTGTCCAGAGCCTGTGCTCCGCAACGGGAGAGACCACAACAGTGAGAGGCCCCCATACTGCAAAAAAAAAAAACAAAAAAAAGAGTGTTCTTCCTATGTTTTCCTCTAAGAGTTTTATAGTGCCCAGTCTTACATTTAGGTCTCTAATCCATTTTGACTTTATTTTGGTGTATGGTGTTAGGGAGTGTTCTAATTTCATTCTTTTACATGTAGCTGTCCAGTTTTCCCAGCACCACTTATTGAAAAGACAAAGGATTAATGTCCAAAATATATAAACAGCTCATGTAGCTCAATATTAAAAACAACAAACAACCCAATCCAAAAATGGGCAGAAGACCTAAATAGACATTTCTCCAAAGAAGACATACAGATGGCCAAGAAGCACATGAAAAGATGCTCAACATCACTAATTATTAGAGAAACGCAAATCAAAACTACAATGAGGTATCACCTCCCGCCAGCTAGAATGGGCTTCATCAGAAAATCTACAAACAACAAATGCTGGAGAGGGTGTGGAGAAAAGGGAACCCTCTTGCACTGTTGGTGGGAATGTAAATTGATACAGCCACTATGGAGAACAGTATGGAGGTTCCTTAAAAAACTAAAAATAGAACTACCATATGACCCAGCAATCCCACTACTGGGCATATACCCAGAGAAAACCATAATTCAAAAAGACACATGCACCCCAATGTGCATTGCAGCACTATTTACAATAGTCAGGTCATGGAAGCAACCTAAATGCCCATTGACAGACGAATGGATAAAGAAGTTGTGGTACATATATACAATGGAATATTACTCAGCCATAAAAAGGAATGAAATTGGGTCATTTGTAGAGACATGGATGCATCTAGAGACTGTCATACAGACTGAAGTAAGTCAGAAAGAGAAAAACAAATATCATATATTAAAGCATATATGTGGAACCTAGAAAATGGTACAGATGAACCAGTTTGCAGGGCAGAAATTGAGACACAGAAGTAGAGAAGAAATGTATGGACACCAAGGGGGGAAAGCAGTTGGAGGGTGGGGGTTGTGGTGTGATGAATTGGGAGATTGGGACTGACATGTATACACTGATGTGTATAAAATGGATGACTAATAAGAAAATAAACATTAAAAAATAAGTAAATTTAAAAAAAGAATTTAGCAGAGAGACGGAAGGTAGTGAAGTGGGTAAAGCTTTTATTAGAAGCAGAGTACATGTGAAAAGGACACACGGGTGAGTTGAGAGAGAGAGTCACGCTTTGGGGGTGTCTTAAATTGCTTATATAGCGTCAGTTTTATGGGTCTTTGTTTTCCTCTGGCCAGTCATCTTGCTCCCTTCCCATATCTGATCTGAGTCAGGCTCTCCCCGATGCGTGCTCACATCTTTTAGCCAAGATGGATTCCAGTGTGAGGGTTTCTGGGAGGTTGGCAGGACATATTATGGGTTAGCATCCCTTCCCTTCCCTGACCCCTGAGCATCATTTCTGCTCGTGTGAAGT
The DNA here is from genome assembly GCF_963924675.1 of Phocoena phocoena. Lineage (NCBI taxonomy): Eukaryota > Metazoa > Chordata > Mammalia > Artiodactyla > Phocoenidae > Phocoena > Phocoena phocoena. Next base: position 62,704,554 of record NC_089226.1, on the reverse strand, counting down.
TTAGGAGGTCTTCTTGACCTCAAGAATGAGAAATATGTAACCTCCTTATCTTTTTACCCAAGCAGGGCTTAGCTCCTCTCTGCTCCTGCCATTGTGTTTATCTTGAAGTGTCTGTCCTCAGGAGACAAATTTCAGCTGCTCAGCCTGGGGCCCATCTATCCCCTGCCTCAGAACTAGGGGATACCTGCCCCCGCTTTCCTTAATGAGGGCTCGGAGGCAATGGGAGGTCTAGATCAGGGGTCCCCAACCCCCAGGCCGTGGACCAGAATCGGGCCACACGGCAGGAGGTAAGCAACAGGTGCGCGAGCAAAGCTTCATCAGTATTTACAGCCGCTCCGCATCGCTCGCATTACTGCCTGAGTCCCGCCTCCTGTCAGATCAGCAGTGGCATTAGATTCTCATAGGAGCGCAAACCCTACTGTGAACTGTGCATGCGAGGGACCTAGGCTACGCGCTCCTTATGAGAATCTAATGCCTGATGATCTGAGGTGGAGCTGAGGCGGTGATGCTAGCACAGGGGAGCGGCTGCAAATACAGATTATCATTAGCAGAGAGGTTTGAATGCACAGAGACCATAATAAATCAATTGCTTGCCGACTCACATCAAAACCCTATCAGTGAGTGGCAAGTGACAATGAAGCTGCATCTGGTGGGAGGCTTTAAGTCAGAACGCGACACCTAATTTAGTCTGCAGTTGTCTCAGTCACAGTTTTGCTAAGCCCACAAGCTAACAGTAGCCAAATGAGTAAAAAACAAAAGTCACTGGAAAGCTTCTTTGAAAAGGGGCAAGACCCAATAATGAGATAGCAGAAGACTCTAAGACTGCCAACAAAAAGACAGCTGCACTTAAAAGAAAACACCAAGAGTTCTACTTAAATTATGGGTTCATTGCAACAGGTGATTCACATTCTCCAAGACCGCTTTATATAATATGTGGTGACTGGCCATCCGACAAAGCCATGAAACCTCCAAAACTGCTTCACCACCTGGAGACCAAGCACCCTGCATGAAAAGACAAGCCTTTGGAGTTTTTCAAAAGAAAAAAATGTGAACACAAAGAACAGAAGCAATTATTTTTTTTTTTTTTTTTTTTTTTTTTGCAGTATGCAGGCCTCTCACTGTTGTGGCCTCTCCCGTTGCGGAACACAGGCTCCGGACGCGCAGGCTCAGCGGCCATGGCTCACGGGCCTAGCCGCTCCGCGGCATGTGGGATCTTCCCGGACCGGGGCACGAACCCGTGTCCCCTGCATCGGCAGGCGGACTCTCAACCACTGCGCCACCAGGGAAGCCCCAGAAGCAATTATTGAAGGCCACCGCTTCATCAAATGTGTCTGCACTGAGAGCATCATTCTTAGTGGCTAACCACATGGATACACCTAAGAAGCCCTTTACTATTGGTGAAGAGTCGATCCTGCCTGCTGCTAAGGACATTTGCTGTGGACTTTCAGGAGAGGCTGCAGTTCAAATGGTGGCACGTGTTCCCCTTTCACTAGCACCGTAACTAGATGAATTGATGAAATAGCAGAGGATATTGAGGCACAATTGTTAGGATTAGTGAGTCACCATGTACGTAATCCAGGTTGACACATCTACCGATGTTGACAAGCAAGGCAACAATGCTTGTTTTTGTGCGATATATTTTTTCAGGAGGATGTGCACGAGGATATGTTGTGTGCACTTTTGTTGCCAACCATTACCACAGCTGCAGAACTATTCAAGTCTTTGAATGATTACATATCAGGAAAACTGAATTGGTCATTTTGTGTCGGTATATGCACGGACAGAGCAGCTGCCATGACTAGACGGCTTTCTGGTTTCACTACTCGGGTCAAAGTAGTCACTTCTGAATGTAAGTCTACACACTGTGTCATCCATAGAGAAATGCTGACTAGCCGGAAAATGTCTCCTGAACTTAACGTTTTGCAGGATGTGATTAATCACCCACGTTAAAGTACATGCCCTTAACTCACGTCCGATTGCACAGTTCTGTGAGGAGATGGAGGCGGAGCACACACGTCTTCTCTTATACACAGGAGTGACATGGCTTTCTAAAGGCAGATCACCGGCCAGTTTTTGAGTTACGAGTGCCACTCCAGAGATTTCTTTTAGAAAAACAGTCACCACTGGCAGCACGCTTCAGTGACACAGATGGGTCACAAAACTTGCTTCCTTGTGTGACATATTCAACCTGCTCAGCAAACTCAATCTGTCACTTCAGGGGAGAAGGACAACCGTGTTCAAGTCGGCAGATAAAGTGGCTGCATTCAAAGCCAAACTGGAATTATGGGGGTGACGAGTGAACACTGGGATTTTTGACATGTTTCAGACATTAACAGAGATTTTGAAAGAGACTAAGCCAGGACCTTCTTTCTCCCAGCTGGTGCACGATCACCTATCTCAGCTTTCAAAAGAGTTTGAGCATTACTTCCCAATCACAGAAGACCCCCGAACTGGGAAGGAATGGATCCATGACCCATTTGTGAATAAGCCAGGTGAATCGACTTCGTCCGTGCTAGAAGAGGATCAACTGCCTGAGATCGCAAGTGAGGGTGGCCTTAAAAGTCTGTTTGAGACCACTTCAGATCTCCATACATTCTGGATTTAAGTCAAGGCGGAATATTCTGAGGTTGCCACAAAGGCACTGAAAAGCCTGCTTGCATTTCCGACATCCTGTCTTTGTGAAGCAGGGTTTTCTGCAGTGACAGCAACCAGAACGAGATTACCAAGTAGACTGGACATAAGCAACACGCGGATGGCACTGTCTCCCGTCACCCCACATGGGACCATCTAGTTGCAGGGAAACAGGCTCAGGGCTCCCACTGATTCTGCGTTATGGTGAGTTGTGTAATTATTTCATTATATATTACAGTGTAAAAATAATAGAAATAAAGTGCACAATAGATGTAATGCGCTTGAATCATCCCGAAACCACCCCACCCCCACCCGCCGGACTGTGGAAAAGTTGTCTTCCATGAAACCCATCCCTGGTGCCAAAAAGGTTGGGGACCGCTGGTCTAGATAGGGGCTGTCCAAAAGTTAAGTTGTTAGCTTCTTTGAGAAGCTGAGCAGTGGCTGCTACAGCCTGTAAGCATAGGTGCCATCCTTTAGGGGTTTGGTCCAATTGTTTAGAAAAATAGGTTACAGCCTGAGTCAGAGGTCCCAGTTTCTGTGTAAACACCCCCAGGGCACTTTCTCCTCTCTCAGTATATATAGATGGAGGGGACAGCTCAGGTTGGGTAAGGCTAATGTGGGGGATCTTATGAGGTGGTTTTTCAGTTCCAGGAATGCCCGGTCACAATTGGGGGTCCACTCAAAAGGGTCAGGGTCCTTCCCTTTAATTGTTCATACAAGGGCTTAGTACCTAAGCCAAAGTTGGCGATCCATATACAACAGAACCCGGCCATCCCTAGGAACCCCCAGAGCTGTTTTCTCATACTAGAGGGTGCCATCTTTCAAGCCAATTCCTTCTTCTCCTTAGATAGTGCCCTGTGTGTTGCCGAAATTTCAGCTTTCCTGTGCACCGATGCCAAACAGAAATACGGAGGCAGAGATTTTGGAGGAAGAGAGAGATGGCTTTATTTTTCTTGCCAGGAAGAAGGGAAGGCACAGTAGGCTAGCACCTCAAGAACTGTGCCCCCCTGTCTCGGGGAATTGCAGAGGGTCTTATAGGTGGAACTCGCAGTCCAGGATAAGTGATAAGGAACAAAGTGGTGAAGGTCTTGCATTCTTCTTTTTCTTGCAATATTTTATAACAGTCACTGCTGCTGTCAGGCAGCCTGGTAATTGGGTCCATTCATCTCTGTGTTATCGGCCTGCAATCTTCTTTCTGAAATGTAAACAGCTACAAGGGATAATTTGCTACAAGAGAATGCAGAGAGTAAATGCCAGGTGCAGGGTACAATTCATATGGAATCAGACAGTCATTAGCTTTGTTTAGCTTTGTGAAGGACAAGTCTAGCTACAAGTGTGTGTTTGTAGTAACAGCTAAAGAATAACCAAGATTGCTGAACTCTTTTAGGCCTGTTTATGCTGTTTCCCCAGCCTGTTCATTGTTGCTTATTTTCCTTGTTTATCAGAAAAATCTCATTTCTATTTTTGCTGCAAGTAAAAATCCTAAGTATTCTACCCCCTGGAGGGAGATCCGGCCTTTTTGCTTTGAAACTTTATATCCTCTCTCAGCCAGATGATATAAGGTGCTAACTGTGTTACGGTCAGAAAGCTCTTTGGTGGGGCTGGCGATTAGAATGTCATCCACATATTGAAGTATAGTTCACTCTTCTAACTCAAGATCACTAAGATCTTTAGCTAAAACCTTAATGAAAAGGGTGGGGCAGTTTCTAAGTCCCTGGGGCAGAACCTTCCAGCACAATGATTGTTTTCTAGAGCTGTAGGGATCCTGCCATTCAAATACAAAAATCTATTGAGATACTGGGGCTAAGGACACACAAAAGAAGGCATCTTTTAAGTCTAACACTGAATACCAGATCCTCTCAGGGTTTGGGGTAGAGAGTAATGTGTACAGGTTGGGCACCAGGAGTGAATTTCCTCCGTAGCTTCATTTACTGCTTGGAGGTCCTGAACTAGCCGGTATTTCCCATTTTTTGGATTTTTTTACCGGAAGAATAGGAGTGTTGCAAGGGGACTGACAGGATCTAAGAAGCCCTTGTTTGAGTAGCTTTCTATTATAGGCTTAATGCCCACTAGGGCTTCTTTGGTTTAAGGGGTATTGCTTTTTACTTGGGTGACTGTAGTTGGGTCACAGCTTGACTATGACTGGTGGTGCCCTCCTGGCTCTGCCAACAGTATGGGCTCTGTCGTGGGCCCATACTGAGGGGTTAATCCCCTCAGCGTTCATTGGGCCATTATTATTGTCAGAGGGCAGTAGCGCTAGGGCTACAGAATAGAAGGTGGTCTTGGGTATTTCAATGATAAGGTTTTTGTCTCTGAGGTAAATTGTAGCTCCCAATTTATATAGTAAGTTTCTTTCTATTAGAGGAATTGGGCATTCTGGGATATATAAGAAAGAGTGAGATAACATTTTTCCTTCCAAAGCGCACTGAAAGGGCTCTATAAAATTGCACTCCTGTGGCTTCCCTTCCACTCCCATAATCTTACATTTATCTTTGGTCATTTTGCCTTGTCGAGTGTTCAAGACCAAGAAGGTGGCCCCTGTGTCAACTAAAAAGTCAACCTTTTTACCCCCTATGGTCAGGGTCAGCTGAGGCTCCTCAGGGGTAATTTCCAGGGTGCTCTGAGGAGCACCTAGGCCCCTTCAGTTCTATTCTTCTTTTATGTGCGCAACCAGTGAGGTTGGGCCAGGACACAATGGTCCACCTAGTTTCCTTCTGAGACATTTGGGGGACTCTCCCTTCCAATGACCCTCCTCCATGCAGTTTGCACTCTGATTGGTTTTAAGCCCTTCTCTCCACTGTGGGCGTGGTCTTCGAAATGCAGGGCGACTCATCGATGTCACAGGGTCCCTTGGGGGGCCGTCATTCCTGGGAGGTCGATTGACCCTGAATCGCTAAAGCCAGAATACCGGCAGTTCATTCTGCTCGTTTATCTTCCTTTGCATTCGCCTCCAGATCCCGGTTGTTGAACACCCGAAGTGCTGATTCCACCAGCCGGGAAGTGGGCATGGTGGGCCCTCTCCCCAACTTCTGTAATTTTCTCACAACGTCTGGGGCCCTCTGGGACTTAAGAGTGGCCTGCCCTTCCAATGGCTTCAGATTATAATTGTGAACACTTGGAGACACTCCCTTAGGCACTCAAGGAAGGCTGAGGGATTTTCCTCCGGTCCCTGGATGACTCCCTGTACCCTACTTCAACTTATGGGTCTCTTCCCCGCTGACTAAGCCCTTAAGAATCAAATCCCTGAAATGTGGGAGGTTCTGCCAACTGTTTTCCTCCTGATGATCCCACCCAGGGTCCGTGTCGGGGATGGCTGGGGCTCCAAGCTATTATACGGTGTGCCCTGCATAATTTTGATTGGTCTTATCCACTTTCTCCCTTGCATTAGTTATAATCATTGCCTTTTCTTCCCCAGAGAATAAGATATTTTAGGAGGGTTTGGACATCCACCCAAGTGGGGAAATGAGAGTGGAATATTCCCCAGACTAAGGACTCCCTCGGGGGTCTTCCCATAAACCCTGGGATTGATCCTTCTAGTTGTATAGATCTGAGAAAAAGAGGGGTACATACATGGTGGTCAGCCCCCCCCCTCCATTGGGGACCTCCCAAAGGGGGAATAGCTTACTGATTCAGAGTTCTGGTACTGAACTCTGTGGGCGTGCATTGGACTAGTTCCCGGGAGAGGAAAACCGAGAGAGAATGAGATTTGAACTAGCCTTGCATTTTTTATGGAGGCCCTTGTTTTGGCTAAGTGCCATGAAACATTGTACCTGGGGATCTCATCTCATTTTTTTTAAATGCTGGCAATAGAGATCCAATTGAAAAATAGTATTATAATCTAGCGAGCCATTAGTTGGCCAGCTTTCTCCATCTGCCAGTTTATATTGGGGCTACATGGTGTTGCAAAAGGAAATAAGCCGTCTCTTTGGTAGTGGGCAGTACTCGAAGAATTTCCCGTTACAGAGAATGCACCCTAGCAGCAATTTCACCAGGACAGAGGCTTGATTACCCATATGGGGAGTCCTTATTTCTGGTGTGTTTCCAGCTTCCCAGTGGCCTCTTCCTAGGGTTGGTAGCAACACAGATCCCACAGGATCTGGCCCACACCAAGTTGTCTAGGCACTCTAACTGAAATCTGAACCAATCTTCACAGGGGCTGGAAGGGGAGATGCTGTCTAAGAGAGCCCTAGTTATAAAGTCCCCTCTAAGTTAGCAAGTAGACGTTTCCAGGCCTACTGTGGGACTGTAGGAGATACCCAATGTAGGTGAGTGCTTTCAGCGAGCAGTCCTCGGAGATAGGGTAAAGGAGGAATGGGTTATAAATAAGCGTTCTCTAATCAGATAAATTGCTCGGAGAGCCTCTCTGGCAGTCAAGGAGCCTTGTTCAAAAAGGGCTTGACCCTGCTTGGTTACAGGCAATCAAGCAGGGAGGCCGAATGCCCATTTGGAATGTGTACAGTTCTCTAGACTCTCAGCTGCAAGGACCCAAGGACTTTGGATGATTTGGGTGTCCTCTTCTTCCTTCTCTGGCTAGATGGTAATTTTCTGGAAATCTGGCAAAAATAAGAATTTTAAAGGGTTTGTGTCTCAGAGGAAGGATCCCCTAGGGATCTGTGATAGCGGTAATGGGGAGAGACCTACCCAACAGAGCCATATACCCTGCCCCAGGATGGCAAGTTAGGGCAAGACGAACCAATACAGAAGATGTGCTTTTGGACTATATCCTAGAGTCGGCAGTGCTGCAGGGGTCAGGGCTGTGAGTGTGTTTTACAGTGTGCCAGCTCACATGGACATTTGCTTCCAGCCGGCAGGATACCTAGTGCTCACCTACCCCGGTCCGTCACCGGCTTATCCTTTCACAGGAGTCCTCCAGTGGAGAGCACCCTCGTGGCCTTTAAGTGCTCGACCCATGCCCACAGTTGTGGTAAGTATTTCCCAGAACATCAGGGCAAACAAGACCACACAGAACAGAGATTGAAGTTTCACCCTGATCAAGAACAGAGACTAGGGCTTACGTTGCACACACAAAACAAAGATGCTCTTACCGTGTGGTGGCCTGGAGGGCTTCCCGTCCAGTCCATTCAGGCAAACAATTGTCCAGTCTCGCCTCCCCCGTTATCAGAGCATTGGCTCAATATAGACAACCAACCGTCCAGTCCAGTCTTCTCGGCAGAGGTCTGGCTCCAACCACGTGGCCAGGATCCTTTCCCTTAATTAGCCAACCCCTACAACCGCCATTGGCCTTATCGACCGAAGTGGGGTCAGCGCCCCCTGTGTTGGGCATCGCCTGGATACTACACCAATCTGTAGCAAGTGTCCTTGGAGACGTGCTGGGGTGGGGGTGGGGACTTAACCTGGGGAGCACCCCGCTTGACTCTTGGCTGCTTTTTGATCTCAGGCTTAATTTAGTAACCTTCACTGGCTCAGGGATCCAGAATTGGAGCAAACTGGCCAGTTATTTAACTTGCCTTGTGGGCGAGTAAGCCCTGAGTTACCAGACGGAATGGGACCCCCACTGGACGCCAAAATTTGTTACCGAATTAAGTCGTATGGGCCCTGCTCCAGCCCTAGCCCAGTGGAGGCTCTCTGCCTTGGCGAGGGAGGGTTTTTTTTCTGTTTGGGTTCAAGTAGGTGAATAACAAAACCCAAGCTGCGATTGACCCAGCACAGTCTTCATTCAGTGGCCAAAGAATGGAGAGGTGGGAACTAAGTTCACAGATCAAATTCTCACCCAGCTGGTGAGAGGGGTTTAAAGAGTAAAGACAGCGGGAGGAGGAGTGAGGCGAGCCATGTGGAGGCATGTGCAATAGTCTACAGGGGAAGGGGTGGGGCTTTTTCTGAGGGACTGGGGTGCCACCCCCTTTTTTGGTCCTTAGTGTCAGGTCCTGGCCACCAATAGGTGCATCATTTAATATGCTAATGTAGTAAGATGAGACTCAGGGTGTGTTGGAGGTCAGATTCATTGCCCTATTGGTCCCAGCTGGTTCCATCTGTTTTTTTTTTTTCTTTTGTGTGTGTGTATAGCTTCCTTTTCTTTTCTCTGAACCCTTCAAGTTAAAAATTTATGTTCACTCCTCCTAACGGTGGGCGTTGGTGGGTTTTGAGCAAAGACCTGGAGCAGCTCTGGCAACAGAGATACTCACCCCACCCCTACCCCTGCCCTAGCCAGACCTGGAAGAGGGGAGTGGAGGAAGCAAGCCCCATCCCTCTTAGCTCAGCAGCTAATCCCCCCTCCCTAGCTCTGTCCCTGGGGGTTGGGGCCCTCATTCCAAATTGTGTACTGGAAGCAGCATCCTCACCCCTTCCACCTCAAGGAGGGGACCGCCGGGGCTTGCACGCTTGGCTGTAGCCAGGATAGAGGCAGATGGGCAGGAAAGGCCTGATGACATTAGCACTCCTGAGCCATCGGACTGGGAGTTTAAAGCATCCCTCCTGTCTAATCTGTAGCTGGCCCCTCCCAGCCTCCAGGTCCACCGGAGGCTGAGCCTGCCTTCTAGTTCAGTACCTTTACCTCTGCCTAGTGTCTTTTAGGCACAGTCCAGCTTCATACGTGCCCCTGGTGTGGAGTGGGTGCCGCTGGGCCTGAGAGCTGTCCTGCCCAGGGCAGGCAGGACCTGAGGTGCCCTGCTCACACGTGTCTGGTAGGACACGTCCCTGCTCCTCGCCATCACTGCGCTCCTGTTGGCCCTGAAGAACAAGAATGTAAAGAAGAGGCGTCCTATCACCTTACAGCACCCTGAAGCCAAGTTCCTGCTGCCCCTGACAGAGAAAGAGGTGATGGGTCAGCCCTCCCCCCCTGCTGTCAGGGGCAGGATGGGGGGGGGGTGATGTGAGAGGAAGACAAAGCGGTGGGGAATGTGTTGGCTGGGGAGGCCAGGGCAGTGGGATGGGCATTCCATGGCTTCTAGTTTGCTCCCCACTGCCACTGTCTGTGTATGTGTGCTGGGAGCTCCTTTCCCAGGCATCTGAGCTGCCCAGCAAACCTTCCAGAAAGCTGACTGAGCCTGCCTCTGTTTTCTGTTTTATTAGCAAATCAGCTACAACACTCGGAGGTTCCGCTTTGGACTGCCCTCGCCGGACCATGCCTTAGGGCTTCCTGTAGGTGAGTGGAGTTTAGTGTCATCACCAGGACCTGGGCCTTGTGGGCACTCTGCTCCTATCAGAAACTCAGCTGAGGTGTAGAGGTTGCCCTGCTACCTTTCCTGAGCCACATAAGCTCAAAGAGGTAGGGAGATAGGCTTAGGGACAGTCCATTCCCTTTCTCATTGTTCCATTGGGGCTGACACAAAAGCGATATCTTAATGAGCATTGAAAAGAACTGAGTCTAGAGTCAGAAGGTCTAAGATCCCATTGCCAGCTCCTTGCTGGGCAATCTTAAGCAAGTCCCTCAACCTCTCTGAGACTCTGTCTATGACATGGGGTTTCCCAGGCCTGTCTGCTACTTGCATTGTTGTGAGAATTAAGTGACTGATGGATGTGAAAATTCAGAAACTGTAAAGTGCTGTGCACTTAGGACGGATGGGAGGAATTGATGTTCCCCTACTGTCAAGAGAAAGGCCCAGAAGTTTTGGAGGGGCAGGAGGGGGTTGGTGCCCTTCCCCTCCAGTACGTGGATTCTCAGCAGGGACCTCAGACTCATGCACGAAAGGAGGGACCATTGTGGATATGAGCCCTAGCAGTCCTAGAGTTCCAAGTTATCATTTCTAACCTGTACCACCACCAGGTGGCTGAGTCAGTCTTAGCGCTCTGCTAGGCCCACAGCCGGAAACTTTGTGCTGCTTGCCTTCCTGGTGGAGATCCTCATCCATAGCCTACTTGTCCTGGGTACATGGGACAAAAGCTTGATGTCACCTCTTCAGGTGATGAAATTACCCACTAGGCAGCCAGCCTGGCCCCTGAGCCTCCTTGCTGCTTCCTCTGTCCCTTTTCATCCGTGAAAGCTGGGTGTCAGCCTGCCTTCCAGCCCTCTGCCTGGCTGGTGAGACCAGCCCTATTGGCAAGAAGGCAGAAGAATAAAACCTCTGAGAAACAGAATTTCTTAGAAACTGTCATGACCCACTCTCTCCTCAGCCCTGGTGTGGGCAGTGCACAGTCAGTGCACAAGGTAATTTAGAGGCTTCTGGGAGAGTCTGCTGTGGAGGCTCGGAGATCGCTCATGCTTGCCAGCCCTGCTGAAATGAAGCTGGTTAGAGATGCCGTCTGCGGGACCAGCCGGGCAGCCCCGTTTTCTCTGAGGCTGCTGCCAGGCCAGGCCCAGGTTGGCTGCATCTGAAAGAGGCTTTCTAAGGTTTCCAGTATCAGATGAGTTCTCAGCAGGAAGCTGCCACAGGTGTTTATTCCTGGGTATCCCTGGTTCCCAGCCAGGGCATAGCCAGAGTCATTGAGCCTGTCCTTTCTTTTCTTTAATTTTATGGAAGTACAGTTGATTTACAATGTTGTGTTACTTTCTGCTGTACAGCAAAGTGACACAGTTATATATATATATATTCTTTTTCATATTCTTTCCCATTATGGTTTATCACAGGATATTCAATGTAGTTCCCTGTGCTGTACAGTAGGACCTTGTTTATCCATCCTAAGCCTGTCCTTTCTTAACCCAGAGCGTTTGCACCTCAGGCTTCGGGGCCCCTCAAAGACTGGGTTTTGCCCCTGCAGTGCCCCCTCCTCCTTTTCCTCCTTCCCTCCCTCCTGCCCTTCTCCTGCCCCTTCTCCCTGGGTCTCTGCTATGTCTGCATATGGTCTCTCTCTGTCCTGTGCACACACAGCTTCTACCCCCTCAGATACTCTGGCTCAGAACTTCCTCTTGCCTTTGTCTCTTGGCACCCCTTTTTTTTTTTTTTTTTTTTTTTTTTTTTTTATTTTTTGCGGTACGTGGGCCTCTCACTGTTGTGGCCTCTCCCATTGTGGAGCACAGGTTCCGGACGCGCAGGCTCAGCGGCCATGGCTCATGGGCCTAGCTGCTCCGCGGCATGTGGGATCTTCCCGGACCGGGGCACGAACCCGTGTCCCCTGCATCGGCAGGCGGACTCCCAACCACTGTGTCACCAGGGAAGCCCCTTGGCATCTCTTGATTGCAGCTTCTGCCCTCACCACTAATTGCCTTAGTCACTGAAGTCTCCCATGTTGGATGCAGCAGAAATCTGAGTGGCCTAGCCCATCATGTGACACTGGATCGTGGAGTCATGATCCACAGGTCTCTGGCCACCCTGGTCTGTTCATGTCTACCCTGGGGGGACAGAATTACATGGTTCAAAGCTTCACTGCTGTCCTTCAGCAGAGCCATGGGCCAGGGAGACACAGTGCTGCTGCTGGAACTCATGGTCCATGGATGTCTAAATCCTGGAGCCCTGCATACCTGTGAGACCAGGCCTGCTCCATGCCAGGGGACAGGATACAGATGAGGGAGCTGTGATTCATTCATAGACCCCAGTAATACATACAGTTTAGGAAGAAATGACTTTACGAAGGCAACATATTTTGCTTTAAAAAGGAAACACTTTTCTGTAATTTTTAATGCTCAGCCTCCAACTTTAATTAGCTCTTCCTGCCCCACAGAGCACTTTGACACGGTAAGCCTGCACCGACAGTAGGCTTCCTGTGTATGAAGCTCACAGCTACGCTGTGATGGAGTCAGGGCAGGTATATGGGGTGAAGTGACTTGTCCAGGCTTGCACATGGAGTGATAAGGGCAGGCCTAGGATCTAGGCATCCTGGACTTGGGCTTCTTCCCTGCTTGGCCCTCCTCCCATGCACCTGTCGCGCTATGCACCCCCTCCGCCACCAAAGCTCAGTCCTTTAGAGAAATCCTTGGTCCTGTTTAGGCTGGCCCTGCTCAGTCTTAACATTTGGTGCCTTTTCTGTAGGTAACTATGTTAATCTCTTGGCCAAAATGGATGGTGTGTTGGTGGTCAGGGCTTACACGCCTGTGTCCACTGATGAGGATCTAGGCTTTGTGGACTTAACTATCAAGGTAAATGATGCCCGCCATGTCCAGCTGCCTCACCGTCACAAGCTTGTTCAGGGTGGGTGGAAAAGGGGCACGTACTCTGGACAGGGCTTCCCAGCGATGTCATTTAACAGTGAAGCTGTTGACCTAGTGAAGTCTTCAGGTGTTGCTTTAGAGCAACCGTGAGTGCAGAGGATTTGCTCTTCCTGGTTTCTGGTAGCAAGTGTATTCTTGAGTTGTGTGTGGCTGTGGCCTCGGGGCTGAAGGTGTGAAAACCATGCTGCCTTATTTTTCAGATCTACTTCAAAAATGTACACCCTAATCATCCAGAAGGGGGGAAGATGACTCAGTACTTGGAGAACATGAAAACTGGGGACACCATCCTTTTTCAAGGGCCATCCGGGCACCTGTTCTATCATGGGTCAGGTACTGGGGGGTTCACACTGGGCCTCCAGCTAGGAGGAAGAAGATGCCTATGGTTGTTCCATTGTTCTAGAAAGCTCCTCAGATTTGAGTCACATGGGCTTGTCCCTGAAGTCTTCATACATTCATTCACACACCCACTTTATGAGATTATAAGCTCCCTGAAGGTAAGGGAGTGATTTGGTGTTTCCTCATCACTGTATCTCCAGCACAATGCCTGATGCACAAAAGGCACTTGCTGTTGCTGAGAAATGGAGGGTGGGTGGATGGATGGATGGAATGCACACTCATCCATTTGCTCACATGCTCATCACTTACTCGTTCGCTGCTGTGGGCGAGAGAGCTGTGTGACACTCCATGTTAACTTCAGCCTGTCTTTCTCCTTCCTCAGAAGAGAAGGTGCAGTTATTCCCCCAAGGGTGCCCAGGCTCTACTCCCACTTTGGGCCCCGGTGGACCAGGGCTGGCTAAGGAGGCCACCCTGGCTTGCTCCTCTGGTTTAAAATGGCATAGCCACTCGCTTAGGTGGACTTGCTTCCTGGGAGGCCCAAGGAACTCAGTGATGTTTTGCGGGCTCTCAGTCAAGAGCCGTAGACATCAGAAGTATCCTCTGTGTTTTCAGGGAAGTTTACGTTCAAACATACGAAACGAGTGAGCTTGAAAACAAACTGGTCCATCACCTGGGAATGATTGCTGGGGGCACAGGTAAGAGGCTACTGGGGGCTTCATCCACAGGGTGAGCCCTGAGACCTTTCTGACTTTGGAGTCATTTGGTCCTAGAAGGGGTGATGTGAGAGATTCCTTCCCTGGCTCTTTGAGATGGGGATGCAGGGCCAATGACAGGTCTTGACACTGACCCTGGATGCCCTGCTCTCCTTAACCAACATGCTGGCCGCCCCACAAGCCCCTGGAGCCTCTAAGGTGAGGCTGGGGGCCAGGCTGGGCAGGGCCACACAGGCCCCAAGGGCTCCTGGATCCTGTTCAAGCCTGATGCTCCCCATCCCTTGAAAATGAATGCCTGAAAGATGAGAACAAACGTGTGAGGAGAACAACGTGCCAGGCACCGTAACGGGCACTTTTTAAACTATCACATTTACTTGCCATTAAATCTGTTTTACAAATGACACTGAAGAGCTCAGACAGGTGCCTGACTCACCTTAGTCCGACAGGGAGCTAGATGTGAAATGCAGTCGTTTCAAAGCCAGTGCTGCCATGTGAAAATGAGAAGTGCTTTCGATGGATTGTTGCATTAGAAGGGAAAACCAAAACGAAGGGTGGTTCTGCCCTTTCAGTTCTGGGGACAGAAGTGAGAGAAGTAATCGGGGCCAAGGGAGCTTGTGAAGCTGCTGCAGACCACAGACGGTGAGCACCAGAGGGGAAGGGAAACCCGGCCTGCCTGCCAGCTGTGTTCCAGGGGTTACGCCCCTGCTGCAGCGCCCAGCGGCAAGACCAGGATGTCCCTCGTCTGTGCCAACCAGGTCAGTTCTGCTGAGTCAGCCTTGAGCGAGGCAGGAAAGTTCCACTGTTTGCTGAGCTGGCCTCTGCATTCTTTTCCTCCCCACTCCCGACGGTCATGCTGCTCGGGGCGCCTGCAGCTATGGGAGGGCTCACTGGCCTCAAGTAGGGCTGCTGGCAGCCATAGAAGCTGAGTCCAGGCCTGTTTTTCCATTTGTTTTTGTTTTTTAACTCTGTCTCCCCAAACAACCATAAGCACGAAGCTTTCCTTCTTTCTTTAATATATAATTCTGTGCTTTTCCCAGTGTAAAATCATAGAAGCCTTGCCCTTAGTGGAAATGTCAGAAAATATGGACGCATATAAATAATTTACTTCTTTTTTTGTTTGCTCTATACATGCTATATATTCACAATTATATATATGTTGTTTTTCATTTTTAGTTTTTTTACTCAACATTACCACGCAGGCATTTTCTTTTTTTTTTTTTTTTTTTTTTTTTGTGGTACGCGGGCCTCTCACCGCTGTGGCCGCTCCTGTTGCGGAGCACAGGCTCCGGACGCGCAGGCTCAGCGGCCACGGCTCACGGGCCCAGCCGCTCCACGGCACGCGGGACCCTCCCAGACCGGGGCTCGAACCCGCGTCCCCTGCATCAGCAGGCGGGCTCCCAACCACTGCGCCACCAGGGAAGCCCCCATTTCCTTCTCATTAAAACTCTTTACAAGTATTTCCATCAGTCTATATCAAGTCGCACCATCATTACTAAATCTCCTCCTCCATTCAGGTTGTTTTCAGTTTTCACAGTTATAAATGATACAGTGAGGAATAATTGTGCCTAGGCTGAGATTATTTTATTAAGCAGAATCGCAGAAGTGGAATTGTTGGGACAACGATCGTGACGGGTTTTACGGTCCAGGTCTTGTGTGCAGCATCTCTGAGCCTGCAACAGATCTTTTGGCTTTGTGCACTTTCCCCAGCGGACGCTATAGCCTCTGTCTTCCTCTGCTGTAGCTCTCCAGTGCCATAGATTATATATATCGTGTCATATATCACTGCCTTAGCTGCTCGCATTCCCTGCAGGAGATCCTGGGCCAGTCCGGTTTGCCTTGCCTGGCGCTCAGGGTGGATGCAGGAGCTGGGCTGGGACCCCCAGTGTTCAGACACAGCCTTCCAGCTGGAGGGCAGTCACCCAACGCCTCCCTCCACCAGAGGGCGTTTGTTGTGTCGGAGCCTCAGCAGAACTCTGGCTCAGAGTCTGCAGGGAGCACTCAAGCTAGAGTAGGGTGGCCGGGGTGGGAACGTGCTGACCTGTGTACTGAGTCTGGGGAACAAGCGGGATGCCCTGGAGGGGTGAGGCTCGTGTTGCTTCTTTTCTAGACACAGGAGGAGATCTTGGTGAGAAAGGAGCTTGAAGAAGTTGATAGAACTCACGCAAAGCAGTTCAACCTGTGGTACACCCTGGACAGGCCTCCTGTTGGTAAGGTCCCCGTTGTCCCCACCGTGGGTCAGCTCCAACCCTTGACCCAGTCAGGGGCCAGTCCCTGGGTTGGTTGGTTCTGGGCTGGGTGGCTGAGGCCTTGGACTATGTCTCTACTTGGGAAATGCAGGAATTTGAGGGAGAGAGGATTTGGGATGACCTGCTTGTAAGGGCGGTATCGGGTAGGTGTCCGATATCTCAGCGGCACTCCACGCACTACTCTGAACGTCAGGGGGGACCCTGAGGCCCCGGGCCACCCTGAACACCCACTCCACACGGCATCCCGCAGAGCCATCACTCACACTGCCTCCTGTACGGCCACTGACCCTTTCACCCTGCACCCCGCACCTCACCTAGGACAGCAGTCCTCATAAGCCGAGCCCCGGCCGCCACCGCACACGCCGCACCCCGCAGAGCCCTCACGCTGACAGGCTGCCTCTCCCACTCAGCGCTGAGCTGTGCCTGCCTCGTCGTACAGCTCACTGCCCAGCAGAGGGCGCCACCCAAACGAGCCAGTCCCCAAACAACCACACACCCTCTGCGTGGCACAGCTCCTGCTCACCGCCTCGATTCACGCCGCACCCGGGTGCACCTGTCTCAGGGTGGCGTTCACCCACGCCGGTGCTTACAGCAGACAGACACCAGCCAGGGACTCAGAGCCCCAGCAGTGAGCCTGGGGTCTGGGGTAAGTACTGAAAAGGGCTCTCTGGGGCCCCCACGCCCTCTACTCCCAGCTTTCTGCGGAGAGCAGTAGTGCAGATGTCTACGCCTTGGCGCATAGCCTTGTGTTCCTCTTCCCGGCTTGAGGGAGGGCGGGCAGGGGGCCTGGGGTCAGGGACGCAACCTGGCCCCCGCAACAGCTTTTTTCTGCTTAATCTCAGGCTGGAAGTACAGTCAGGCTTCATTACTGAGGACACGATCAAAGAGCATCTCCCTCCTCCTGGGAGGTTCTCGTTCATCCTGGTGTGTGGCCCACCACCCCTGATCCAGAGAGCCGTGCACCCTAACTTGGAGAAACTGGGTTACACCAGGGACATGATTTTCACCTACTAATGCCTCCCTTGCTCTTAGCAAATTTGCCTGGTCCCGTTCATGTTTTACAGTGAGCTCAGCTTCACCATGTTATACTGGGAAGTGTTCAAAAGTCCCTTGTAATGCATCTTTGTGTATGCTGGCACTCCTTCCTCTCTAAAGTAGCTTCTGAGGCCTCCTTGCTTGAAGAGCCTTGAAGGAATTCCATTTCAGTATCTTTTTCCATAGTTTACTGAAATAAAATTCAGTGCAAAGCAGATAGCCATTGAGTGTGGCTCTGTGGGGGACCTGCCAGACAGGTAGAAGGCCTTGGCCTGCCCCACATGTGAATTGGCATCTTGTGTCCTTGGGGGGGTCACAATGGTCAAAGATACTGGGGCAGAACTCCAGGAGAGAGTCCCCAAGGGGGGGTCGTGTCAACTCCCAATTTCTCTTTAACCCCTCTTTCTAGAGTGTTGTTTTTAAGGTCACACCTATCAGAGGGCTCAGGCACCCTCCATGTGCACTCTTTCTTCTCTTGTAGGAGACCCTTGAAATGGAAATGGTGTTAAAAATACACATCAGGGCAATAGTCAACGTGGGCTCCAAGAATCCTGGACTCCCTGCACTTTACACCACAAATGGAGGTAAGGGGTGCTTCTTTGTTAAGGACCCTCTAAATGCCAGGCCCAATTCTGGTGTGGTCAGGTAGGGGTGGTTAGTACAGAAGCTTCTGAACTTGCAAACAAAATTATGTTCCTAAGGCTATTCCTCAAATCGTTCATATTTATTGCAAAGGGTATAAGTGTTCACTATCACCATCTGTTGTTTGTGGTCAGGATGACATGCTGTTGCTTTGTTATCTGTGCCTGGATAAAATCACTTATAATCTTGATTTTTTTTTTATTACTTCTGCTCTTGAAGTATAGTTGATTTATAATGTTTCAGGTGTACAGCAAAGTGATTCAGTTGTGTGTGTGTGTGTATATATATATATATTCTTTGTCAGATTCTTTTCCATTATAGGTTTGTTACAGGGTATTGCATATAGCTCCCTCTGCTATACAGTAGATCTTTGCTATTTTATATATAGTGGTGTGTACCTGTTAATCCCCAATTCCAAATTTATCCCTTCCCTCCCTTTCCCCTTTGGTAACCATAAGTTTGCTTTCTATGTCTGTGAGCCTATTTCTGTTTTGTGAATAAGTTCATTTATATCATTTTTCTAGAATGCACATATAAGTGAGATCATGTGATATTTCTCTTTCTCTTCATTTAGTATGTTGCTGCAAATGGCATTATTTCATCATTTTTTATGGCTGAGTAATATTCCATTCATCTGTTGATGGACATTTAGGTTGCTTCCATGTTTGCCTTGTGTAAATAGTGCTATGAACACTGGGGTGCATGTATCCTTTTGAATTAGAGTTTTCTCCAATATATGACCAGGAGTGGGATTGCGGGAACGTATGGCAACCCTATTTTTAGTTTTTTTGAGGAACCTCCATACACTTCTCCACAGTGGCTGCAATTTACATTCCAAGCAACAGTGTAGGAGGGTTCCCTTTTCTCTACACCCTCTTCAGCATTTATTATTTGTAGATATTTTGATGATGGCCATTCTGACCAGTGTGAGGTGGTACCTCATTGTAGTTTTGATTTGCATTTCTCTAATAATTAGTGATGTCGAGCATCTTTTCATGGGCCTGTTGGCCTTTTATATGTCTTCTTTGGAGAAATGTCTATTTAGGTCTTCTGCCCATTTTTTTGATTTTTTTTTTGATATTGAGCTGTATGAGCTGCTTGTATATTTTGGAAATTAAGTCTTGTCAATTGCACCATTTGCAAATATTTTCTCCCATTCTGTAGGTTGTCTTTTTATTTTGTTTATGGTTTCCTTTGCTGTGCAAAAGCTTTCAGGTTTAATTAGATCCCATTTGTTTATTTTTGCTTTTGTGTCCATTACTCTAGGAGATGGATCCAAAAAAATATTGTTGCGCTCTATGTCAAAGACTGTCTTGCCTGTGTTTTCCTCTAGGAGTTTTATAGTATCTGGTCTTACATTTAGGTCTTTATTCCGTTTTGAGTTTATTTTTGTATATAGTGTTAGAGAATATTCTAATTTCATTCTTTTACATGTCAGTGTCCAGTTTTATTGAAGAGACTGTCTTTTCTTCATTGTCTATTCTTGCCTCCTTTGTTGTAGATTAATTGACCATAAGCACGTGGGTTTATTTATGGGCTTTCTATCCTGTTCCATTGATCTATGTATCATTTTTTTTGCCAGTATCAAACTGTTTTGATTACTGTAGCTTTGTAGTATGGTCTGAAGTCAAGGAGCGTGATTCCTCCAGCTGCACTCTTCTTTTTCAAGATTGTTTTGGCTATTCAGGTTCTTTTGTGTTTCTGGATGAATTTAAAAATTTTTGTTCCAGTTCTGTGAAAAATGCCATCAGTAATCTGATAGGGATCGTACTGAATCTGTAGATTGCCTTAGGTAGTATGGTCATTTAAACAATACTGATTCTTCCAATCCAAAAACACGGTATGTCTTTCCATCTATGTCATCCTCAATTTCTCTCATCAGCCTATCAGTTTTCACAGTACAGGTCTTTTGCTTCCTTAGCTGGGCTTAGTCCTGGTTATTTTATTCATTTTGTTGCAATGGTGAATGGGATTATTTCCTTAATTTCTCTTTCTGATATTTCATTGTTAATGTATAGAAATGCAACAGATTTCTGTGTATTAATTTCGTATCCTGCAACTTTACTGAATTCATTGATGACTTCTAGTAGTTTTCTGGTGACACCTTTAGTATTTTCTATGTATAGTATCATGTCATCGGCAAACAGTGATGGTTTTTCTTCTTCCTTTCCAATTTGGATTCCTTTTATTTCCTTTTCTTCTCTGATTGCTGTGGCTGGGACTTCCAAAACTATGTTGAGTAAAAGAGGTGAGAGTGGACATCCTGGTCTTGTTCCTGATCTTAGAGGGAATGCTTTAATTTTTCACTGTTGAGTATGATGTTAGCTGTGAGTTTGTCATATGTGGCCTTTATTTTGTTGAGGCATGTACCCTCTATGCCCACTTTCTGGAGAATTTTTATCATAAATGGATGTTGAATTTTATCAAAAGCTTTTCCTACATCTGTTGAGATGATTGTATGGTTTTTATTCTTCAATTTGTGAATGTGGTGTATCACAATGATTGATTTGTGGATATTGAAAAATCCTTGCAGCCCTCAGATAAATCCCCTTGATTATGGTATACAATCCTTTTACTGTATTGTTGGAGTAGGTTTGCTAGTATTTTCTTGAGGATTTTTGCATCTATGTTCGTCAGCAATATTGGTTTATAATTTTTTTTGTGATATTTTTGTATCAGGGTGACGGTGGCCTCATAGAATGAGTTCAAAAGTGTTCCTTTTTCTCCAGTTTCTTGGAGAATAGTTTCAGAAGGATAGGTGTTATCTCTTCTCTAAATGTTTGATAGAATTCACCTGTGAAGCCATCTGGTCCTGGACTTTTGTTTCTTGGGGGTTTTAAAATTACTGATTCTATTTCAGTACTGGTAATTGGCCTGTTCATATTTTCTATTTCTTCCTGGTTCAGTCTTGGGAGATTGTACCTTTCTAAGACTTTGTCCATTTATTCTAGCTTGTCCATTTTATTGGCACATAATTGCTCAGAGTAATCTCTTATGATCCTTCATATTTCTGTGATGTCAGTTGTAACTTCTCCTTTTTAGCATATCTAATTTTATGGATTTGAGTCCTCTCCCTTTTTTTCTTCATGAGTCTGGCTAAAGGTTTATCAATTTTATCTTCTCCAAGAACAAGCTTTTAACTTCGTTGATCTTTGCTGTTTTCTTTGTCTCTATTTCTGCTCTTTATGATTTCT
Source organism: Phocoena phocoena (assembly GCF_963924675.1). Taxonomy (NCBI): domain Eukaryota; kingdom Metazoa; phylum Chordata; class Mammalia; order Artiodactyla; family Phocoenidae; genus Phocoena; species Phocoena phocoena. The sequence goes on along the minus strand of NC_089226.1, from coordinate 62,683,715 downwards.
TTCCTTCTACTAACTTGGGATTGTTTCTTCTTCTTTCTCTGATTGCTTTAGGTGTAATGTTAGGTTGTTTATCTGAGATTTTTCTTGTTTCCTGAGGTAAGCTTGTATCACTATAAACTTCCCTCTTAGCACTGCTTTTGCTGCATCTCACAGGTTTTGGAATGTTGTGTTTTCATCTTCATTTGTCTCCAGGTATTGTGATTTCTTCATTGATCCATTAACAACCTCCACGTGTTTGTTTTTTACAGTTTTTTTTTTTTCTTGTAGTTGATTTCTAGTCTCATAGCCTTGTGGTTGGAAAAGATGCTTGATATGATTTTAACTTTCTTAGATTTACTGAGACTTGTTTTGTGGCCCAGCACATGATCTATTCTGGAGAATGTTCTGTGTGCATTTGAAAAGAATGTGTGTGTATTCTGCTGCTTTCGGGTGAAATGCTCTATAAATATAAATTAAGTCCATTTGGTCTAATGTGTTATTTAAGGCCTGTGTTTCCTTATTTTCTGTCTGGATGACCTGTCCATTGATGTAAGTGGGGTGTTGAGGTCCACTATTATTGTTACTATCAATTTCTCCTTTTATGTTTACCATTTGCTTTATATATTGAGGTGCTCCTATGTTGGGTGCATATATACTTACAATTGTTATATCTGCTTCTTGGATTGATCTCTTGATTTTAACAGTCTTTAAAGTCTATTTTGGCTGATCTAAATACTGCTACTCCAGCCTTCTTTTGATTTCCATTTGCATGGAATACCTTTTTCCCTCCACTCCCTTTCAGCCTGTATGTCTCTAGATCTGAAATGAGCCTCTTGTAGGCAGCAAATGTGTGGATCTTGTTTTTGTGTCCATTCAGTCACTAAGTGTCTTTTGGTTGGAGCATTTACTCTATTTACATTTAACGTAGTTATCAATATGAATGTTCTCATTGCCATTTTGTTAATTGTTTTGGACTTATTCTTGTAGGTCTTTCCCCCTTCTTTTGCTCTCCTGTAACTTGATGCCTGTTTGGATTCCTTTTTCTATTTTGTGTGTATTTCTATTATAGATTTTTGGTTTGCAGTTACCTTGAGGTTTGTGTATAGCAGTCTGTACGTATACATAATTGTTTTAAGTTGCTGATCTTACTTTCAAATGCACTTTAAATACGCTGCAGTTGTACTCTCCCCACCCTCACAATTACTCTGAGATCGTATTTTACATCTAATTGTTTTGTTTGTCCCTTGCTTACTGTGGATACAGATGGTTTTACCACTTTTGTTTCTTAACCTCCCTGCTAGCTTTGTGTGTGACTGATTTCCTACCTTTACCGTATGTTTGCCTTTACTGGTGAGCTGTTTCATTCCATAATTTTCATGTTTCCTGTAGTGGCCTTTTCTTTTCTTCCCTAGCGAAGTTCCTTTAACAGTTGTTGTAAAGCTAGTTTGGTGGTGCTGAATTCTTTTAGCTTTTGCTTGTCTATAAGGTTTTCGATTTCCCCTTCAAATCTGAATGACAGCCTTGGTGGGTAGAATATTCTTGGTTGTGTTTTTCCCTTTCAACACTTTTTAAATATATCTTGCCACTCCCTCCTGACCTGCAGAGTTTCTGCTGAAAATTAGCTGATAGTTTTATGGGCATTCCTTCATATGTTATTTGTTGCTTTTCCCTTGGTGCTTTTAGTATTCTCTTTAATTTTTGTCATTTTGCTTCATGTCTTGGTGTGTTTCTCTTTGGGTTCATCCTGTATGGGACTCTGCACTTCCTGGACTTGGGTGACTGTTTCCTTTCCCAGGTTAGGGAGGTTTTCAGCTATTATCTCTTCAAATATTTTCTCAAATCCTTTCTTCTCCTTTTGGGACCCCTATAATGCAAATATTAGTGTACTTGATGTTGTCCCAGCAGTGCACATCCTATCCTCTTTTCATTCTTTTTCCTTTTTTCTGTTCAGCAGTGGTGATTTCCTCTATTGCCTCATTTTGTCTATGTTGCTATTTGTAATTTTATGTATGTGGTAATTATGTTTCTCAACCTTGGAGAGGTGGCCCGCTGTAGGAGGCATCCTGTGCATCCCAGCAGTGCACATCCCTCTTGTCACCCAAGCCATATGCTCTAGGGTCCCCCCAAGAGAGCTGTGTGGATGCTTCTGTTGTGGTAGACCGACCATGTAGGCAGTCTGGGAGGCTTGGCTGAGCCCTAGTCTGGTTGGTTGTGAAACCCTAGGGTCCTCTGGGGCTAGCAGTGGCTCACTGGTGGGTGGAGTCAGAGTCCCAAAGACTCTGGGGCTGCTGCCCACCCACTGGCATGTGAAGCCAGGTCCTGGGGTTAGTGCCAGATCCTGGCAGCCAGAGCTGTTTCCTGGGGTCTAGCTGAAGTACCCAGGGACCCCAGAGCTTATTTGTGGAAGGGGCACCAGTTCCTGACAGTTGAATACGGGGGTCCTGTGTGTCCTGAAGGTTGCATGGGTCTGCTAGTGGGCAGGGCCCAGCTGGTCCCAGGGTAGGGTCTGGCCTGCGTTGGGGAACCAGTTTTCTTGCTTCAGGTGTCTGCCGCCTGGTGGTTGAGGCTGGTCTAGAGGTTTGTGCAGGCTTCCTCATAGGAGGGGCCAGTGCCTGTCCAGTGGTGAGTGGAGCTGGGTCTTGGCCCTCTGGTGGGCAGGACTGTGTCTAGCAGTAGTGAGCCCAGAGGCAGCTGTGGGCTCTTTAGGCAGCCTGTCTGCTGATGGGTGAGGCTGTGTCCCCACCTAGTTAGTTTGGCCTGAGGCATCCCAGGCATTGTCACCAGTAGGCTGTTGGGCGGGGCCTGTCTTGGAGCTAATGAGCCAAGATGGCAGCTGCCAACATCAACCATGTTCACTCTCCTGAGTGCTCCCCAGTATGGCTGCCACCAGTGTCTGTCCCCAGGGTGAACCGCCCCCACCCCCTAGGAGCCCCTTCTAGACCAGCAGGTAGGTCTGGCCCAAGCTCTTATCAAATTACTTTTGCTGTGTGTCCCTGTGCATGTGAGATTTGGCCTGTGCCCTTTGAGTGGAGTCTCTGTTTCCCCCGGTCCTATGGGGCTCCTGAAATTAAGCCCCACTGGCCTTCAAAAACAATTGCTCTGGTGGGGCTCATCTTCCCCATGCTGGACCCCTGGGCTTGGGAGCCTGATGGGCTCAGAGCTCTTGCTCCTGTGGGAGAATCTCTGTAATATAATTATTCTCCGGTTTGCAGGTTGCCCACCTCAGCAGGGGTGGGGGGGTGTAAATGGGAGTTGATTATGTTGCAAGCCCACCCTTCCTACCTGTTTTGTTGTGGTTAGTCTTTAGCTGTAGAAGATCCTTTCTGGTAGGTTCCAGTCTTTTTCATTGATGGGTTTTCTGCAGACAGTTGTGATTTTGGGGTGCTCCAGAGAGGAGGTGAGCTCTGGGTCTTTTTATTCTTCCATCTTGGCTGCTCTCCCCCCCCTGCTCTTGATTTTATATAATTCTGATAATGAACCAGAAATATCTGTGGGGATTTTGTTCTCCAAGGTACAGATGTGGAAACTGAGGCTTAGAGATGAAATTACTATCCCCGCAGCAGCTTAGCCTTCGTCTGTCCACCTGTTGAGCTCATCCTTAGTGAGTTTCCTACTCAGAGGAAGACACAATGCTGGGCACTGCACATCGAAGGTCCTACCCTCAGATGTTTTTCTTAAATACCAGTCACAACCATGCTTGTCCCCTGCTTTAAACCTCTCACTGCTTTCACTAGTCCGTATCCGGACACCCTGGGTCCCCAAGATAAATTTCAGGAGCCTGGCTTACAAAGCCTTTCTCGATCTGGCTCCAGCTGACCTCACCTGATTCTTCCTTCCTTGGGCCTCCCACTCTGACCCCATTCTCTGGCCCACTGGTTCTCAGCTAGAGGTGATTTTGTCGGGAGACATTTTTGGTTGTCCCAACTAGAGGGGTGCTGTTGGCATCTAGAGGGTAGAGGGAGAGGCCAAGGACGCTGCTAAACATCCAAGAGCACACAGGACAGCCCCGAGCACAATGACTTACCCAACCCCAAACGACAGCAGTGCAGAGGTCAGGACATTCTGCTCTCATCATACTGACCTCGGGTACTTCCTTGGATGTGCAGGGTTGTTTCAGGTCCCTCTGCCTGGAGTGCCTTTCCCCTCTGGCATACTTGAGGAAGCTGATTCATCTTTCAAAATTCAAGTAGCACCTCTCCTTGGAGACTTTTCAGTCCTTGTCCCCAGCCCTCCATTAAAAATGACAGTTTGCTCTTTGGGGCTGTAGGCACTTCTATTGGAGCATCTGTATCATTCAGCACACTCTTGTCTGAAACAGATCTGTACTCCCACAGTGGACCATCCCCACCCTCAGGCAAGGACCTTGACATTCATGCCTGTAGCCCCAGTGCTCTTCAGCCCAGAATGGGAGGTACTCAACCTGCGCAGATGAGGGAGTGGGCGGATGGAGAGCTTAGCATCATGGATCTCCTGGGCCATCAGAGGGCTAGGACTGGGTCTTACTCCTGTCTGTACGGGAACCCATCCATAGCAGGTGCTCAGTGAGGTTGTGTTGAGGATAGGTGTGGAAGGGGAGAAAGATGACACCTTACTTCAAGGTGAGCCAGGAAGTGCTCGGGCCCAAGGTCAGCACCGTGGGACAGAGAGAGACCTCCAACCCTAACAAACACCAGCCAAGGCTTCCTGAGAGAGGCTGGGGCTGTTCTGGACCTCAGCAGGCAGGATTCAGCTTCGTGACAGAGACTAGGAGAAGAGCACATTCCACGGGGAGGGAAAGGCAGGAGCACAGGCTAGAGCGTGGAAGGCCGAAGCTTCAGCTCAGGCTTTTGAACACTAATCTGTGGTAGTTGTGGAACTGAGTTCTTAGCAGGGAACAGGATGAAACAGTGCTCTGGGAAGGTCCCTCCGGGGATGGGGTGGAGAACACCTGGAGGGGACTAACTGGAAAGGAAGGGTGAGGGACCAATAGGAGACCCACCATGGAAATTAGATAGAGATGAGGCCAGAGCTAGAGCCGCCACAGGGAGGAAGAAGGGCCATCGCTAAGGGGGAAGGCTGGTTGGGTGGGGATTGTGTGGCCGGTACGTGTGCAGGTACCTCTCCCTGAGGTAGGGCATACCTGAGATGTGTTGCGGTGGAAATGTTGATTTGGGTGCCTGAGGGCCTTCCTCGGGGTGGCTGGGAGAGGGGGTTGCCGTTTGATCAGACAGTTGCCTCTGAGGCTGAGAAGGGAAAGGCTTCGAAGACGCCTGTGCTCAGGTGCTGGGAGGCCCCACAGCCCTGAGACACCGGGTGGCTTGAGGACAGCGGGAAGGGAGTCCGTTACTCCTTCCCTGCTGTCACTCCAGCCAGATTCCTGGGAAAGGAAATAGAATACGCGTTTCTGTATGGAAGCAGCCCAGGAGGGGGCTTCCTACCATTTCGCCCTGCTCAGAACATTCAGAATTATTTTTCCAGCAAAGCTTTTATGACTCACAGCCCTTCCCCTTGGGTGTAGGAACCCCCAGCTGTCACCAGGGATGGCGTGAGTCATTGAGTCTGTGCTGGCATCTCATCGCCCTCCCCACAAAAGTGGTCTGCAGTCCACGTATAAAAGTACAAAAGGTATAAAAGCTGTGACGAAGAGCACAGCACAGTTGAAGACATGTGGGCCACCTCCTGGACATCTGTTCCACAGCCCCGCTTTGTCCCGTCAGCACCCATGTTGGAGATGCCCTGCAGCCCAGCCTGGGCTCCACGGGTGGCCATGGGCCAGCTTCCCATCGAAGCAGACTCAGGCCATCAGACGTGCCTCTCTAGGCTGCCAGCGATAAGACAGTCATCACCAGTCCTCAGAGCTGGGAGCGGCCAGGCGGGAGTCGGTCAGCAGCTGGTCCTGGCTGAGCATGGTCTGAAAGGACACGGCCGAAGGCACTGTTCAACGGCGTTTTGGTCAAGGCTGCCCTGCGGCCACGATGTGGGAAGCAGCGGGGCACTGGGTGTGGCCCTGACTCCAGCGCCCTGTAAGTTCATGGTGTCCCAGGCACCCCACGTGTTGGCTCAGAATAGACAACACTGTCAACAATAAATTGCTCCTACCTTTAGAAGTAAAGTTGCTATTTCAAGGCCACCAAAGGCCTATAGAAGTGATAAGCGCAAGGCTGGGTGAACGTTTCAGTGTGTGAGCCAAGAAAAAAACAAATTGAAAACAGTGATCTTGTTTGGATTCGGGGAGACCCACCCCCTCCTTGACCATCGTGCCCTGGGATACAGCCTTCGTAACCTGCCTCAGTAAATCAGCAAAGGCCCCAGCGGGCTGGACGCTGTGGCCGGTGGGCGCAGTGCTGGGGCTGTCTAGGAACCGTGAGGCCCTGGAAGGCACAGGGCCTCAACAATGTAAATCTTTTTTGTGACTGGCCTTTTACCACCAGCTCCGGGCTGCCTAGCAGCCTCGCAAGGAGGATATTAGCCCTGCTTGACAGATAGGGGAGCCAGGGCTCGGAGAGAGTGACTTGCCCGAGGTCCCAGACAGGGACCAGGCCAGCCTCCCTCCAGAGTGCCTCCTCTCCCCTGGTCCAAGCTGCTTCATATGGTATGGCTTGTCCCCACTGGACATGCCAGGACGTGCTCACGTGCCTGTGGTGTCCATGAAGCCAGAGGCATGATAGGAAATATATGTCTCATGGATGGAGAGGGCAGAGCAGTGGCCACCAAGCCAGGGGCGAGGCCTGGGCTTTGGGCTGACGAGGCAGGTGACCCAGAGCTGCTGAGCATCTTGCTTTCCTCACCAGCCTTGGGCCTGGGAAGAGGGCCTGAGACCTAGCACACCTTAGCTGGTTTCAGCTCAAGGCTGGCAGCAGGCCAACAGAGAAGGCCTCTGGGCTGCTTTCCGTCTCGGCTGGTTCAGGCTCCAGCCCCCGGCCCCATCTGCTCTCCGCCAGCAGAGGCCCTGACGCCACAGGCTCTGGAGTAGGCCCGGGGGCTGCCCAGCACCACCCCCAAACTCCCGGGGCCTCCCCAGCACCTGTCCTACTGTGGAGAGAGGGTCAGAGTCCTACCGTGAGGCGGTGAATGTCTTGGGAGAGGAGCCCTATCTGCATCAGGGTGCCTTCCGAAGGTGCCATCTGTAAAACGGGCAGCAGCCTGGTCAGCACATGTGGACTGAGCTCGTGATTCGCAGAGGTGGCATGCAAGTCCTATCCTGCGCAGGCATGCTCCGCAGGCGAGCGGGCAAGGAGTGGGCCAGGCCCTGAGGAGTGACGGGTGGAGCACATGCTGCTTCTGTCCCTGGGGGAAAGGCAGAGCCTCCAGTGTCCCACACCATCACACACACACTCTTTGTCCCCACCCCGGCGCCAGCACTAAGGGGACACAGGAGCAGGGCACAGACGGGCCCTGTCAGAGCGACCCTTTAGCACAGGTTCAGTGCTCCAGCTACTTCCAGGAGCAGAGAGGGGCAGGGATGAAGGCCGTCAGGGTGCTGGACACACTGAAAATTTCTGGCACCAGCAGGACCCCAGACACTGATGCCCCAGTATAGGCACAGCTAGGCATCCTCAGGGAGCCAGGGCGTCCTCACTCCTAGGGCCCTGCCTCCTCTCCTTCTCAGGTAAATGCTGGCCTGCTCCTTCTTCCCCAAACCTATTTGGACATTGTAGATTTGCCCTTTGAGGGCATCGAGTATAATCCATCATTCTATAGGTAGGAAAACTGGGGCCCACAAAGTGATACAGGCCTTGCTCGAGGCTGCACAGAGAACTAGTGACATAACAATTCCATGCAGGGTTTGCAAGCAGGCACATGCGGAGATTCTCCCACCAGGACACGATAAGAAACAAGGGACAAAGCCCGCCCTGACTGTGGCTCTAAACTGCAGTGTCCAGGTATCAGCCCCGGGGAGCACCTGTCATTCAGTGGTTCCGGCCATGCCAGCTGGCAAGCCTGTGCCCTTATCTCTTGCTGGCTGGACTTCAGGGGAGGCCGGGAGGCCATGGCCTGAGACTCATGGTAGTTTAAGAAGCAAATCTTCACATCGCCTCCATCTGGGACAGAATCAGTGTTCAGATTGGGGTCATGAGGCCCTGCCCCATCCGCCAGACAGTTATGATGCTGCCGTCGTGCTTCTGCAGACGAGGCCCGGGGACCCAGTAGAGCCAAAAGCTGCACTGGGACTAACTGGGATCTCATGAGCAGGAGCCCAGACTGGCAGGTGTGTCCCTCCCCCTGTCCTTGGCCAGGCCAGGCCCGTCTGGAAGACCCATTACCAGTTAGTCAGCCTCTAAATCAGGAGGACAGGTCTGTTCCAGCTCTGCCAACCCAGACCAGCCCCCACGGGGTTACGGGCCCAGCACGGTCAGTCACAGCGGAGCGGCACAACACGTGAAAGGACAGAGGGCCTTTCCAGCAATGCCACCTGGTCTCGCCACGCCCCCTTCACTAGGTGGCCCATCCCGCTGGAATGGAAACCGACTTCGGGGTCTGCACGACAGATGTGACCTCCAGTCAGGACGTGAGACACAAAGTGCCTCCCAGCTTCACACCGGCCAGTGGAGCCCGAAGCAACACCACAGACCTCCAAAGGATGGGGGTCCCTCCTTGCTCCAGCCCCCTCAACCCAGGACACCCACAAATCCTGAGCCAGCTCAGCAGCGCTGGCTCTCGAACTGCACGATGAGCAGCATTCCATCTCTAGCTGCGCCCAGCTCACTTCCCTTGACAAGATTAAAGATGCTGTGCAATTTGCTTTCTACATAAATATAGGCTTTATTACCAGAAAGAAGCGACCGCCTCCAAAGGAAGGCGCAACAGTTCCACTGTCACTGGGGCAGAAGTCCCTGCTGCTGTTCCTTCAGCCTCAGTCAAAACTGTGGTCACAGGCCTAAGGCGCTTGGGATTGCCCTCAACGGGGGCACAGCCGAGGGGCCTGAGAGCTCAGCCTCGGGATTGTCCGTGGTCTCTGGACCTGTGTCCAAGCTCAGGTATTGCCACTGGTGCTGAAGGTGGACATTCAGACTTACTGAAAACCTACAAGCATCTTTATGTCTTTCCTCCTGAGTCCCCAAGGCTGGCCCCTTAGCAAAGATGCAGCTCCATACCTGGCCACCCGCAGGCTTTGGAGCAAGACTGGCCCACGGGTACACAATGGCTGGAAAGTTTTCTGCAAGTCATGCACATACACAGGGGGTGAGGTGCAGTTACATGGTGACACACACGGAGTTACTGTGAGCTCTCAGGACGCACAGACAGTACAGGTGACAAAGGCATCAGCTAATCTGTCCCACCTGGCCCAGTCCATCCAGTTCAGGGGCATCGAGGGGGCTGAGGCCCTGGTAGCCCATACAGACCCTGTGACTGTCACCGACACCGTTGCTGGGCTCCACTGGGCAAACGTAGTCTGTCGATTCATCGAACTTCTTTTTTCTTATGTTTCCAAAATGTGAAAATCCCAGTTTCCTTGGCTAAAACACAGCAGATACAAGACTATGAGAAAGAGATGATCAAGCTAGCGTGCGGCTAGTACTGACAATACATTTTAGAACAGGCCGACGAGGAGAGGAATAAGGCAAACCGCTTCTAGAAAAACTCTTAACAAAATAGAGCTCCTGTAAGCAATTGCCCTTCTTGGGAAAAGCCAACAGATAAATCATCGTGAGCAAGTAGAGCTGCTCCTCCAAGACGCCGTGCCTGAAACTCCTGCCCTGCTGCCCCACTAGTGATGTTCACGTTCCCCGGGGGGAACTGGGGATTCCCAGAGGCTGCCACAGTCTGTACAGAGGCTGAGCTCAGAGGACTTGGTGTCACACGTGGAGCACCCCCTGCCTTCTGTTCACAGCACCTTGGGAAGCCACACGGACAGCCCTAGGCGGCCCTTCCTCCCTGCTCCAGCTTTGTCCTGAGTTGGCAGGACAGCTCAGGCAGGTGGAACGGGCTTTGTGGGATTCAGAGCCCCAGTGAGCGGCGCTGGTGCTTGGATGACCTCGGGACCTCAGGATGGCTGTGTGCTGGCCACCTCCACAGCACAAGGTGGCCACGGCTGGCTACCCACAGGGACACTCCTTATGTTGGCAAGACAGCTTAGACCAGGACCCCACGTGGCATGTGGAATGCAGATGGGTCTGACCAAATGGAACCCACACTCGGGAGCTTGTCTGCTTTGCACAGCGAGTCAAGGCAGTGTTGGGAGAGAGGACCCCACGCTGCCTGTATGTCATTTCTGTGTAAAGAAACCTGCGCACCCTTGGACTCAAGAGTGGCCGGGAACTAGGCTAACAGAAGTAACAAAATCAAACCGAAGGTAGAAACCAAGGCAGAAGCCAAGAGAGCCTCCTTGTCCAGGCAGCCCACTTGGGTTTGGCTCCAGGCACTGGGTCAGCTGCTACCCAACTCAAGGGCCAGAAGGCAGGCCCCTGTGGCCACCCCAGAAAGGGCCTGGCGACTCACCCGGACTTTGGCTGTGGTGGTCAGCGGCGTGTAAGCAGGTAAAGTCATTTTCTCTCGCTTCTCCTGCTCAGCCTCAGGGCCAATCAAGGCATTGAATTTGGTGGTCAGGTGACGCCTGAGGAGTGTCTTTTGTGGGGGGATATTGAGAAGCATGGCCAGCGTGTCCCCAGTGAAGCGTGGCTCCAGGATCTAAGAAGAAACCACAGACAAGCCACCCCGTGGCGACCACCGGTGGCTCTAGGTGATGACACTGAGAAACAGGCCCCCAGGAGCCCGGGTGGCCCCAGGGCAGGGGCTGAGGCTCATCCACTTGTCCTGTGTCCCCCTCCCCTCTGTCTCCCCGGCCCAGGGCCTGGCTCTGTGACCTACCAGCAGAGAGCGGTGCCCTCTGAGATAAGGCTGTCATCTCCCAGGGTCTATCTCCCAGGGTCTATCTGGAGGACAACTGAGCCACCCCTCCCTCCTTTCCCTGCTGGCTTTGTCTCCCAGGGTCTATCTGGAGGACAGCTGAGCCACCCCTCCCTCCTTTCCCTGCTGGCTTTGTCTCCCAGGGTCTATCTGGAGGACAACTGAGCCACCCCTCCCTCCTTTCCCTGCTGGCTTTGTCTCCCAGGGTCTATCTGGAGGACAGCTGAGCCACCCCTCCCTCCTTTCCCTGCTGGCTTTGTCTCCCAGGGTCTATCTGGAGGACAGCTGAGCCACCCCTCCCTCCTTTCCCTGCTGGCTTTGCCACTTGACAGGTAAGTGCTGATGCAGATCGTATCATGACAAGCAGGAGGGTCCATTTTGGTGGCCTCCCCCTCCCTCCCAAGCCCTGTGTTCCTCCAGCAGCAGCTGGAGCTGCCTGGTTAACAGGCAGTTCTCATGCAGCCCCTTTTTCCCGGACTCCTCTGGGTCTGTGGCTCGGGAAGTCTTTCCAGAAGCCATCTTGTTTGCATGCAATCTATTAATTCTCAGCCACAAATGATCAGATTCTACTTTGAGACTCAATTTACGCAAGGGGTTCAGGTGAAGTATCAACACTTCTTACCGGGATGCCTGTCTAGCCCTTAAGACATCAGTTTCTGAATACCCCAGGTGTCACCGAGGCAGGTGGACCAGCCCAAAGAGCCACTCACAATGAGACCTCCGTGGACACCACTCCCACGAAGGTTGGGCGCATATTCCGCCAGGTCCACGGACCGCAACCATTCCATCACCCTGTGGTTGGACCACTGCACAACTTCTGAAGGAGAAAGGTTACTCTGTAAGAGAGAGAAGGAGAGTGGAGAAGTTAGGCCTACAGGTCCTACCAGGGTCCTCTGTGGAGCCAGTCCCTGTGAGTCAGCCGGCCCCGAACGCCTTGCCGAAGACAATCCTTACGCCTACAGACCCAGGCCTCCAGGCCAGCTGCCTGAGAGCCCTCCCAGTTTCCAAGAAATAAAGCTCTCATTGAACTTGCACTTCTACACTGAGATATCTGATTCCAGAATCCCGTTACTCCCTGACTCTGGTTACTTTGGGACTAACACATGAGAGCACGGAGTTATTCATTCAGTGATTCAACAGAACTTTAAAGAGGACTGTCAGTTACGAGCTGAGTGTTTTATAGAATCGGGATCTCACTGGTGTGGCCAAATGTTTTGGGAGAACACATGTTAAGATACTTACACCCGGGTACCCTCAAGTGGCACCTGGGTCTTCAAAATGCCCAGCAGTGTGCCTAACATATAGAAGGTTCAAAATGTGTTTGTGCAACAGGGAGAAAAGAGGGGACGGAGAGTAGAGAGATGAATTTTTAATCCCCTGGAAAGCTGAGTTGCTCTTACAGCAGGGTTAGTCTTGGCTCCCATGAACACAGGAGACGGGGTGTGGCTGACAATCCCGTAGCTTTGGGGCCCACCCCGAACTCCGAGGTTCCTGAGACATTATCAGGGAATTCCCCAGGATTTGGGTGGCTGTGTGTACCTCCACCATTTCTTCTCTAGCAAAACCTGATCATGGATTCCCTGTGCGCCTGGGCCTGGAGGTCAGTTAATTTTCTACCAACGAGTGGGGAGATCTGTTCTGAAATGTCTGGTTACTTATGGGTTCCTCTTCTTCTCTCCTCTGCCTACTCTGACACCATCTTTCCATTTTGTCTTGCCCTTCCCTCCATTTCCTCATCTCCTTTAATCACTATGATGGCTTTGAAAGACTTGCTGCTACTGCCCTCCAGCCCATAGCATATGTCTCCCAAAAGGAGGGAGGAGTTGGAGGGCTAGTGGCTGCTGTGGGACGCAGAGTTCAGGCCACAGGCGTGTTGGGACACCATGAAGCCCTAGTAAAGGGAAGAATCCGCAGCACCATGGGCCAAAATGCAGCCACTTTCTGGCCATGGCATTCTGGTTTTCTCGCACCCGATCTTACAGGTGTCCTGGCTCAGGGCTACCTGGACAGATACAGTGTCTTGCCCTCACCTCGTTAGCTGGCCGCCGGTGCAGGCAGTGAGGGTTGAACTTGTTGACATGCAGCACGTGAATGGCACATTTGATGCTGAGATGATGTAGTTGGCTGGTGACTTTTAGGAAAAGTAGATCATCCTGGAAAAGTAAAGTTTTGGTTGATGAACCAGAGCTTCCAAAGTGACAAACACCACCGAGGGTCCTTCCCAGATCATACACAGACAAGTGGTCTACTACACGTCAGGAATGCATGTGGACACGTAACAGCTTTCCTTGGAGCGATGGTTCGTACTCTGCTAATTGGGACCTCTTATGTGACAAACGACACTGTTTTAGACCCGAGGGATATGAGGGAGGTGTGGAATCCAGTTTAAATACCGCCATGGGGACACCTAAGTTGAGTTGGGTGTTCACAGGGACAGCTGAAACACTGGAGGAAGGATCCTCACCACAGTTAGGTACTGCAGCATTCGCCCGTCGACTCTGGATTCGTGAAACTGGTCTTTGTACTGGGGTAAGCCAATATCATCAAGCCAACCTACAGAAACAGGGAAGTGAAATTTGTGAAAATGGGAGACTGTGGATGCCAAAAAAAAAAGCACATTATCATTCTGAGTTCCAGCTATATTTCCCCTAAAGTTTAGTAATCCGTCTGCCTGTCCCAAGGACACAGCTGTCTTTGAGGCACACATTCCCAGGGGGCTGCCAGAAACATCACACACATATGCCTGTCCTTACGTGTCACCCAGATGTGGTCCAGTAGTGCAGACTTCTCCTCCTGCTTGGTGGTGATAGCTTTCACTGCTAAAATCAGCTTTTTCCTATGAAGAGGGTGCTTAATTCCCAGCTCCTGAAAGTGAAAGATGAAGACAGATGTGAAATCTCGGCGGGCAGCCTGGCCCTCAGAGGATGCTGTGTCTCGCTGGAGGTATTCCACCTGGGTGGAGCATGGAAGCGGACCTCTGCCCAGCGCCCTGGGATCAACCCGAAGTGACAGAGAGAATCTCGCCCTCCTTTGTCAACTCTCCTGTGTGTGGGCGTGGGTGGGCAGTGGAGGAGTGGGGGGGCCTCACTTCCCTGTGCGCGGGTTTGGGGAGAGATGGGAGCCTCCTAGCCCAGGGCTCAGCCCTTACCTTTTCCATGTCCTGAGGGGTAGCTGTCAGTAACGTGTGGCCAGAAGTCACCCACTGCCTGGCAAAGATCACGTACTGAGCCAGGCCAAAGTCCTCCAGCCATGCACACACACGCTCTGTGCTCCACTGGGCAAAGGGGCCGTTGGCATCGCTGGGAAGCAGGAAACAGCACGACCCAGTTATCGGGAGAGCCTGGGCTCCAGCTGAACATAACAGCGCCTCACAAAAAGGGACTAGGTTTAAACAAAAACCCCCATCGTGGGATCCAGTTGAACAAAATCCCACTACAATGCACTCATCGGAGGTAGACTCTAGAGTTTCCCGGGATAACCCCTGGTCTGAATCTCAAGTCTGCAGCTGCCGGGAGCTTGGGGCAGTTATATGCTCCTCAGGAAGCTGTGCTCACGTGTGCTATCAGTCCACATGCACGCGAGCCAAAGCCCATTTGGATGAAGATCCACACCTGAATCATGTTTTACACAGGGCTTAATACCGTTTTCAGGAAAATGCTTAGAAAACTAGGAAAAGCGTATCTAACATAAAGGAAATAAAAACAGAAAACCTTCCTCCAATCAACAACAGTTAATGCCTTATTTACTAATGAAACACTAGGGGCATTCACATTAAAGTTAATAAAAGACAGTATTTTTTATCACATTAGTAACACTAGTCTGAGAGTTGCAGCAAATATAAGAAGAGACAAAAATAAAAATATAGCTATTAGAAAGGTAGAAATAAAAGAAAGCCATTCTTTTCAAATGATATGATTGCCCACCTAGAAAACCCAAGAGAACTCAGGAAGGTGGCTGGTTATAAATACACACTCCTAATGTTTATGACATGCACAAATCAACAATTTTCTATATACCATCAATGCACAGATACTAACATTTTTGTTCAAATAATCCACTCACAGCAACCAAAATTATGAAATGTCTAGGATCTGTCTTTATAAGGAATGTGTGGGTCCTGTGTAACCGTGTGTGGGGATGGGGGGAGGTGGCAACTATGACACACAACTAAGCAGCATAAAAGAAGACATGAATAAATGAAGAGCTACATCATGTTCCTAGACAGGAAGCCTGGGTATTACAAAGCCATCAGTTCTTAAAGACATCAATTTCATTTAAAGTGTAAAGGTAATGGTACACTCAAAATCCCAGTTGACTCTTGGGGGCAGGCGGGGCATGCAGGTCGACAAAGCAACTTTATATTCTTTTTTTTTTTTTTTCCGGTACGCGGGCCTCTCACTGTTGTGGCCTCTCCCGTTGCGGAGCACAGGCTCCGGACGCGCAGGCTCAGCGGCCATGGCTCACGGGCCCAGGCGCTCCGCGGCACGTGGGATCTTCCCGGACCGGGGCACGAACCCGTGTCCCCTGCATCGGCAGGCGGACTCTCAACCACTGCGCCACCAGGGAAGCCCTATATTCATTTGTTTAAAGGAGGATTCATGGAATATAGAAGACTAGCTATTCTAAAAGATTCCTTCCAAGAAAGTATTCCTAAAATGGTTAAAAAAAATTTTTTTTTAATGCCTAGATGAGGCATCAAAAATTTTCTTAAAGTGAGGGTGGGTGTTCCTTAAAGGGCCAGGATGACCATAAAGCACCATTCTAGAACAAGTGCTGGAGATGATGTGTACCTTAGAGCAGGTGCTGGTCACTCAGCCTGGAGCCTGGGTTTTAATGAATCACGAATAGGTGCAGATCCAGGTTTCGTGAAAACTGGAACTTATGAAATTTGGGGGCCCCGCTAAGAAAAGTACACAGTTTGAATATGGAATTAGGAACAAAATGACTATTTAGAATAAGAAAACAAATCACAAAAAATTACAAATCTAATCAAACTGAAAAAGATCATGAAATCCAGAAAAATAATATTTTTATTAATTAACTCCTAGAAATACCTCTATAGTACTTTACCTTCACGTTTGGGGTGCATATTCTTTGCTTTATCATATGTCAACAACTCTATAACAGATGTCCCTCTGTATCTGCCAGGGGATTAGTTCCGGGATCCCCGTAGACACCAAAATCCAGGGATGCTCAAGTCCCTTATATAAAACGGCATAGTTCACTCAGCCCTCTGTATTTGCGGGTTCCGCATCCACGGATTCAACCAATGGAAATCCGATCTGCAGTTGTTTGAATGAGTGGATGGGGTGGGGCTCTATTTTCTGTGAGAAGCTTTCCATCTTTCTTCTAGCATGACTGACCAATATTCTTTTGTTATTTTGATAGTTTTTTTAAGTTTTAGCTTCACAACTTATAAATGGTATTGTCAAATACATTTTTAGAATCATCAAATTTAGGAAAACCTCTATCAATTGTCTTTTAGATGCGAGCTGTAAAATTCCACAGCGTTCAAGTTTTTTAGTGCTAATCTTAAATATTCTATTCTTTGAATTGATAACATTTACTTAATGTCCTCGTGGCTGTTGCATATTAGGCAACATCATCTTGGTCAATGTCAGTATATCATGTAAAATCAGGAAGAAATTTTCATCTTTTGCCAATGTGTTCATATAATTCACTTTATATGAACAACACTCTAGGAACCTATTTACTATTTTTGTTTGGAATTTATCTGTTGCTCTCAGTGAATTATTGCTTTTGGTTTGATCTGGGATTTTTAAAAAAATTATCAGAATAGTTTCTCAATTTCAATGCTCATTTTATCACCTTTATTTCATATCCTATTAGTTTTCAATTTCATTTATTTTCTGGTTTCTGGGAATTGGAAAGAAACAAATGTTCTATGTATCAGAGGGATATTTCAGTTCTGAGGGGAAATAAAGTGTTTTTGAGACTGTAATTTGAAAGCCTCTGTCCTGTAGACCTTTTCATAACACCCTAGAGCTCTGATGCTCCTCTACCCTCGATCGTCTTCCCATTTCCCCCTTTGTGAGTGGTCTCTGCTCTCCTAAGCCTGTGATGCTCCTACAGTAGCAGACCCAGCTTCCCTAACTCCTGGGGTTCTGTCAGTGCCAGGGTCTCCCATACTCTTGTCCAGGGCCACAGCTGAACATGCTATTAAGTAATTTAGAGATGACAGAGAAAGTACCTTTCATATACAGCCAAACCACTTGTTTTATTGACATGTTCCAAAACATCCTTCCAAATGGCAGTTAAAATGATGTGAGATTTATCAGATAGGCCATTCCCATGGTAGACGGAGAACACGGTACACTTACAACTGTATGTATATATTTCATTAGTAAGTGCATTTCTGAAAAGAGAGGATTTCTGTTTTGACTAAGCATCTGAGAGAACCGAATCTCCTGCTGAGGATTTGGCAAATCTGATGATTGGAAAGAATTTCCACAGACTGGCTTCTGGTTTTGCAAATTGCAAATGTTCTTTCTTTTTCCACTACCCCATACTTCTGAAACCAAATGCCAGAGGACAAGTTCATTTTGGTACAAGATCTCTGACTTTGCATCTTTGTATCAGTCATGCTGGGCACACTGGCACATTGGAAGCCATTTTTATAGTAGGACAGCTAATTAACTAAACCTAAGTAAACCAGACATGAAGTGACTGCAAACCACATAAGCATAATCCCACTAAATCCAAACTAAATGGATCCCCAACTCAACCTCCCCATAGCCAGATCCCCAAAATGCCCATGGGTATTCCAGCATCGTCTGATATCAGGTAAAGTGTAGACCAAGGGTAAGTTGGAGTAAAGAGTCAGCAGTCTTAAAACTGTTTAAAATATCTTACTTATGAAAATATTTCAAAACACACGGCCTTGTCAATACATCGGTTGGACCCTCTCTGGACCATGGAAGGGGTCTAGGCAAGTAACTGACCTTGAAGCTTAAGCTTCCTTACATTCATGATAAACCTGACACTGACAGTGAATATGGGAGAAAGGCAGTAAAATGGGGCCTGAAGCAGGGAAGCAGTCTGATAAGAGACCCCTCATAAGCTAGAGTCCCTAAGGGCAATACACTGTAGACAAACTCAGAAAACCCCTCCACAAGGATGGGATCCGGCCATGTGGCTTTCAAGACTTAAACATTACACTCTGCTTTCTCTTGGGGGGAAAAAAACCTCTCTCACCACACACCAAAATAAATCCCCAAATAGATAACTTGTAAAGTTTTAAAAAATCACTTCTTTAAACTCATAGTTTAAAACCAGTTTTTTAAACAATCAGCAAAAAATTTTAAAACAAAATAATGAAAGAAATCACAAAGGAAAAGTTGATGAACTTCATTATACACAAACCTGAAAATTTCATATATCAAAGTAAAATTCTGCAACAAACCTAAAAAATGATTTGTTACAACTTTTAGATGTGGCTTAGTATCTTAATATGTAGAGAACAGATAGAAATCTATAAGAAAGATATTAAAAGATATTAATAACTAAATAAAAATGGGCAAAAATGCACACAGTTCACAAAAGAAATAAGATAACAAACATGTAAACTAAATAATAAAAATGTAATTTTTGGAGGTCTATAAAACTAGAACTTTAAACAAAAGCTGCAATAACAATGCTGACAAGGCTGTAGGTGCAACAAGCACTCACTGTACAGCAGTGCCGACTAGGACATGAATCAGCAAAATGGGGAAAAATAAAAAAATTTACTCTTATAACCTGAGAGTTCCTATGAAATGTCATTATCAAGTGTTATATTAAAAAACAACTGTTTCACTGGAAAAAACGGATTGGGGCTGGAGATTTTCAGTAACAACGGACTTTTCCTATAGGAACGTTGGTGACAAAATTTTTTTAAGGCTATACCTAAATATCTACAAACTGTAAATACCAGAGGACATTAGCATATAATTAGATCACATTTCTGTTTAAGAGTAATAAAAACCTTTCCTTCCCACCGGCAAACTCATTTTTGTTACCGTAAGCAGAGTGGTGATAAACATACAGTCTCATCAGGCCTTCATTCCCATTCTCCTTGTCATCCATTGCTACTGTTTACAAAGCACACAGACACCCAAACAAAGCAACCCTGTGGCTGAACCGCAGTTTCGCCTTCGGCAGAGAAGGTTCCCTACACTGGTTGCCCCATACCAAAGGGACTCGTAAGATGGTGGATGGGCCCTAAGGAAAAATACCTGAGGGTCTTAGAAAAGTTTTACACCCTGACCAGCGATTCCCCCTTCAAGAATCATTCCTAGGGCTTCTCTGGTGGCGCAGTGGTTGGGAGTCCGCCTGCCGATGCAGGGGACACGGGTTTGTGCCCCGGTCCGGGAAGATCCCACGTGCCGCGGAGCGCCTAGGCCTCTGAGCCACGGCCGCTGAGCCTGCGCTTCCGGAGCCTGTGCTCCACAACGGGAGAGGCCACAACAGTGAGAGGCCCACGTACCGCAAAAAAAAAAAAAAAATCATTCCTAAAGAAAAGCCAGAAGTGGAACAAAAATCCATCACTCAAGCTCTGGTGGCTTTATTTTTTCATCTCAGAACCATCAGAAACACTCACGCCTAAGATCAGAAGATTGCCAAGTAGATTAGAATTCTCTTTTCATAGACTACATGGATATGCTTCCTTTGGCTCATTTTCTAATGTCTCTGAGTTGGTCTCTGCCTTCTCAGACCATGTGCTTAGATCCTCTAGCCTCTAAAAGCTAACGTTTACTGAGCATTTTTTGTGACTAGAAGCGTAAACATCACTCCACGACCCTGGGGGAGCAGAACCGGGAGGCTACGCATCCTCAGGTTTCTCTGTAAGGCACCTGAAGGATGGATCTGGGGACGCTCACCAAAGGTCCTGAGTGTGTACGTGAGCGCGCCTGGCCAAGCCTAGGGACCTGAGGGGGGCTGAGTGGGGAAGCAGGGTGCATCCGTGTGTGCTCCCTTCTTTGGCGGGGGTCAGGTCTGTGAACAATATGTTGCACCAGGGAAGCATTCTTCCCCCTTCATTGGGATCTAGACTGTATGGTTTCTAGAATTAACGTGTGAGTCGTGCATATCTGACTCAGTAATTACCTGCACTTGGCACTGGTATATGGCGATCTCAGGGGGATGAAATGTAAGAGGGTTAAATCTTACTCTTCACTGGTTAGATTTAAAATGTCACAGTCCAATCCTGAGGAAGGCCCCCAGAAGCCTGACCTTGGCTGAGTAACTCAGACTTCAGGAGATATTCCGCTGGAGACAATGTATTGTGGGGATTATCACCCTGAGTAGAGGGTGCAGAAGAGGGTTTCCCTAAGACGCAGGAGTAAAGATTCACTTGGGCAAGTCGGAAGGGAGGCACTCTTCTCAGAGCAGGGAGATCTGAGGAAGCGGGGTAAAGCTGGTGACTGGAGGCGGTCCACCAGGGCGACCTCTGGGAAAGTTTCATTACTGATGCTTTTTCATTAGGGCGTGATGGGAACAGTCATGCAACACTTCCCATTTTGATCCCTTTACAACTCCCTCCAGTTAAGCCTTCAGGAAGGTGTGGTACAGTGTGTCATGAGGGATAAGGGCAGACTGGCACCCCGGCACCCTTCTGTAGAGGTCTGTGTGGAAGGAGGGGACCCCGCCCCAGAGGCAGGTGCCGCTCTCTCCCCAGTCTCCCAGGGGAAGGTGACGCTTGAACGGCAGACAGCTGATACCAGAGTTAGATGTGCAGGAGCTCACATAATCCTCACAAGAACTTTCACAAATACTTGCTTTTGCCGCCGCCCCCCCCCCCCCACCCCCGTTCCACTTCAGAGATCAGAAAACTGAGGTATAGAGAAGTTACAGAACCTGGTTTAGGGCTCACTGCTAGGAAGTGGTTAAGCAGAGATTCCAACCCAGGTCTCTGACTCCAGCATCTGTGCTCTGAATGGCTGCAGGGGAGCCTCTCAACCTATCACGCCAAGGCCCTGCCCAGAGTGGACTGCAGATGTGCAGAGCTGCTGGGGTTCTCAGGGGGGCCGGAGCGCCACCTCCTGCCCCAGCACCTCTGGCTGTAGGCAGCCTCTGCCTTTACCTCCGTGCACCTATAAATAATCATGAGCAATGTCCACATATGTCAAAGGGGAAAGGTCGAGAAGCTCTGCACTAGGGGGTCCTGCCTTCCATCTCTGGAGGCTCTGGGGCATCCAGCCCCCCTTCCCACTCCAGCCTAACCAGGATTTTACACAGTTCCTTGGAGATGGACTGGAGGGAGCCTTACCTTTTCTGACCCTTGGGGTCTCTGGTCCTAGAGAGTCTTGGCCCTGCAGTTGCCCGGAATCCACCTCGTCGAAACTCGGCCACCCCTGGGGCATCGGTGTTGAAATTTCCTGACTGAGTTCTTCGGATTCTGTGTGGAGAGGAATCCGTGGAGACGTCAGAGGGCAGGCTGAAAGCCTGTAGTCAGTGCACGCCTCCCACACAGGGCCTCACGAGCCATAACCGGGGCTCTGGGGCACTGGGATGGAACCCCTGCCTCCCGGTGCTTCCCCAGAGGTCCACCATCAAGACTTGTGACAGCTCCTTGGCCAGACCCAGCCTCAATTCTAACCCTGCCTCTGGGATTGGACCCCTCGCCCCGGGGGTCAAAGTGCAGGTTGCTGCCTGAGAGGAGGCCCCAGTTTCTGTCTCATTTCACAGACTCAGTCAGCAGGGCCAGAAAGGACTCATCTTTCTGTCCTCAAAGATTTCTTAAGACACAGACTGAGTCCTGCAGAGGAAGAAACTGGTCTCACCCATGTACCTCTCCAAAGCACATATGTAAGCTTCAGAGGATGTGCTTAGGGTCTGTGGGACGGATGCATGCCTAAAATGAATGACACGTAAGGCAACCGGCTATATTTAATGGGCTCCTTTCATAGTTCTCCTTCTCTGGGCCCTAAAAAGTGATTCAAAGTCTCCTCTCTACACATAACCACTCTGTACTTACTGCTGTTCCAGCATCTAATTATACAGGGGGTTATGGAGATATTCTGCCCACTCAGGAACAATATTAGTTCCAAGCAATATAATTACGGTCATCACCGACTTACTTTCCCCAGAATTTCTTGATGCCTTTGGGGCTCCGTTTACCATCTGGTGTCAGGGGAGACTGGGGGCTGGACTCGGTGCCCGATGACATGGATGAGAGGTCATTGACCACAGCAGTGTCGTCCCAACCACTTTCTGTGTCTCCTGAGATTGAAAGAATGGAATGGTATGTGAATGACAAGAAGGAACATGACCTCTGCAAACCTTCTCCCTGAGCCTGGGCCATCCCTTCAGTGGGAGTCAGGAAGTCTGCCCAGCTCTGCCTTTAGGACAGAGCTTTACAGCAAGATGTCAGAGACCAGCAGGGGCTCAGGCACACTCCAGGTTTTCTCTCTGGGGAGTTAGCGAGCTTAAGGTTTCAAATCTGGGTGAGCAAATGTCTTCAAATTCTAAGAGTTTGGGGTCCCAAAACTTGCAGGGTAACTCCAGCAAGGAGCGTCCTCTCTTTCCCCCCAGGGAGATGCGGGAATACAAGCAGGAGGGGGACCTGGCTGAATGTTCAGGAAAGGGAGGGTGTCACCGGAGGGAAATAAGGGAATCTCACTCCCCACCTCACCTGGAAGGGTACAGTACCTAGCACGGGGGCACTGACACTCCGGCCACGATCTCCAGCCAACCAAGAAGCAGAGAAGCCACACGAAGAAGCAAGAGAGGCCAAAGTCCAGCCCAACAGAGTTACAGGGAAGCAAAGAAATAAACAAGAGTCATCAAGCAAGAGGGAAAAACTCAAACAGAAAGAAAACTAATCCCACGAGGAGGGATGGGGGTGAATGGTGACTGAGCCTGACCTACAGGGTCACGGCGGCGAGAGGCAGCCCTGTGTGAGGGGACTGAATGCTCCTGGTGTCGCTTCCTGGCCGGTGAGGCATCCACGTGCAGGGAGGGGCGGGGGGCAGCGGGGACTGAATACACCGGCCCCCCACTGCTCCCGTGTGGGTGCCAGAGCTCACTTAGATCAGACGAGAATGGTCCGAAGCTGCAGGAAGTCCAGTCTGAGTGTCGCTAGGACATACTCATCTGGAGTTCCTGCAGCCAAAGGCAGGACTGGCCAAGGGCAGAAGCCAACCCATAGTGGGGAAGCCGAGCCCTCCTCCGCCAGGGAGGAGGAGTTGGGGGAGGGACGGCTCTGTCGGGACCAGAACGTTCCTCTCTGGGCCCCACTGATCCTCTGCTGCTATTGGGGAGATACAGCCTACTGTGCAGAGACCTCCATTTCAGATGCTAAGCGCCAGAGGGATACCTGGGGACTGACAGCCTTGCCCAGTGGCCACTGATTCCACTTCTCTAAGGAAACGCTCTCCCTTGGAAGAGCACGTGATATCATCCTATGGGTAGTAGGGAGGCTGCAGAGAGGAAGGCAGAGACAGGTGAGAGATCAGGAGAACAGAGGAGGAGGGGGCAGGGCCGTGGTGGGGGGGAAGGGGTGTCTAAGCGGGAGGGAAAGAGGGATGACGGGAAGGCCAGGAGCAGGTGGAGAGAGAAGGAAGACAGGAGGAGGGGCAATGGGGGTAGAGTAATTGCAGGTGGAAAGAAGGTGGGTACACACCCTGGTTCTCTTGGGCTCTGACGTATTTCTGGCAGGAAACCTTGTGCCCAGACAGACAGCAGTCACCTCTGGACGTGGGACCACCCTGAGGTAGGACTTGTCCCATCCACCCGTGCCCACCCCCGTTCTCCAATTGTGGGCTATGGCGGGGGGTGCAGGGACCTCGTGCAACAGTGGAAATGCCAAGGCCGAGGCTCCAGAGGCCGCCAAGCCTGGCACCTGGACACTCACTCAGCCTCAGCGGGCCGCTCCCTGCAGGGTCATGTGGGGAGGCAGTGGGAGAAGATCCGGCAGCCTCTCCGTTGGGCGTGGCTCCCGAAAGCTTCCCAGGTAACGTGGGGTACTTGTGCTCCACCAGGAAAGGGCCGTCCTGTTGGAAGGAGAGGGAGAGAGAGCCTCAAACCCAGTTAGGAAATCTCTGGATGCAGAAACAACTCCCCGTTCTCTAAGAGCCATTTTTAAACTTAGGCCGACTCAAAGACCCCTCAAAAAGATTATTTATTCCAGGCCAGGAAATGGGATCAGAGCTCTAAGAGAGAAACTTGCCCAAAGCCACACAGTGAGATGGGGACAGAGTTGAGCCCACCTCCAGAGCTGACTGCAGCCGAGTCCAAGCAGAAAGGGAAGCCTTTGCCATTTGGCCTCGCGCTCAGAGGCTCAAGGAATCAACAGCTGTGAACTACCCTTCAAGTTCTTTGAATACACAGACCAGAATTCCAATAAAAGCTATACCTATGGGCTTCCCTGGTGGCGCAGTGGTTGAGAGTCCACCTGCCGATGCAGGGGACGCGGGTTCGTGCCCCCGTCCGGGAAGATCCCACATGCCGTGGAGCGGCTGGGCCCGTGAGCCATGGCCGCTGAGCCTGCGCGTCCGGAGCCTGTGCTCCACAACAGTGAGAGGCCCGCGTACCGGGAAAAAAAAAAAAAAAAAAAAAAAGCTATACCTATCGCTTTATTGTATGTTTAGAATATATAATATTATCTATTACTTATATATTACGATGATAGTTATTTTGAAAAATACCAGGTTAAGGTGAAGCAAGACGGTAAGCACACACTCGGGGGGAGGTGTGAGCAGAAGCGGGCCAGAGGGCTACATGCCAGCACGGAGCTCCCCAGGAACTGAGGACCACAGTCTACGTGAGGTTCAGCCCCAGTGCAGTGGGCCCCGTGCTCGGACCCCAGCCACAGAAAGGGTCCCAAAGAAACAAGTTGATTTAAAGGGGAAGAAGAATGGCACTTGTTTGGTCAAGAAGGATTTAATGGGCCCTACATCCACAAACCTGAGGGAAACACAGCGGAATGCATTTGAGTGAAAAGAAAAGAGAAATCAAAGCAACGTTACCAAGGTAATCAACTGTGGATCACTTAACCGGACCCAGAAGAAAAGGAGAAAAGAAGAAAGACAAAACCGATTTCAGAACTGACAAGTCAGAAAAGTAATGGGAGACTTCAGTGACGGTAACATCTTTTTTTTGTTTTGTTATAAATTTATTTATTTATTTGGCTGTGTTGGGTCTTCATTGCTGTGTGCGGGCTTTCTCTAGTTGCCGCGAGCGAGGGCTACTCTTTGTTGCGGTGCATGGGCTTCTCATTGCGGTGGCCTCTCTTTGTTGCAGAGCACGGGCTCTAGGCACGCAGGCTGCAGTAGCTGTGGCGCACGGGCTTAGTTGCTCCGTGCCATGTGGGATCTTCCCGGACCAGGGCTCTAACCCGTGTCCCCTGCATTAGCAGGCGGATTCTTAACCACTGCGCCACCAGGGAAGTCCCCAGCGGTGACATCTTTTGAAGTTTCACTTAGTTAAAAGCCAAGTGCCCAATAAATTTCTGAATTCAGTTTGCTTATAAAGGCACGTCCTGGAAATTGTTTGAAATCCAATTCAGTCATTGAACACTGAATCCTAATCCTCTATAAATCATCTCAGAAAGGAGAGATACGAGAATAGTGGGCTACATTTTCAAGGGATTCTGAAGGAACTGGCTGGTGAAGTGGAAATAAGGGGAACCTTAAGAGATGGAGACCACACAATTTTTAAATTCGTGATGGCCCACGAGGTACAGGCTGAACCTGATCAGACCTGTGGTCAAGACCAACAGTCTCTTGGGCTTTCCTGGTGGCGCAGTGATTGGGAGTCCGCCTGCCGATGCAGGGGACACGGGTTCGTGCCCCAGTCCGGAAAGATCCCATATGCCGCGGAGCGGCTGAGCCCGTGAGCCATGGCCGCTGAGCCTGCGCATCTGGAGCCTGTGCTCCGCAACGGGAGAGGCCACAACAGTGAGAGGCCCGCGTACCGCAAAAAAAAAAAAAAAAGACCAACAGTCTCCAAATACTAGCCCATGCAAGGGCTGCTTCATAATCACCTGGGACACTCTGGCAGGGCACCCCGGGAGTCTGTGTTTAAAATGAATCTCAAATTACCCTGATGCACAGCCAGGCCCGGGAACCACTGATGGTGGGGAAGGCAGAATTCAAAAGGTTTCGAGAACTGAAGGGCATGCCTCCCAGCTCCATATTATACAGGAGATGTGGGAGTGGGGAGGGCTCAGGAACAGATCTCCTGTTGCATCATCACACAGGCCTCCCTAAGACAGGGCAGAGACAACCAAGGCCTCCCACGTGGGCTGCCTTGGGAGGTCGCTGAGGATCTGAGATATAAAGAGGGGAGAGCCTCCTGTAAGGCGGGCTTCAAAGGCGGCCGAGACCTGTGAGAAAGACGACGAAAGGAACGAAGGGCAACGGAAAGGGCTCTCTCTCAGCTCTGCTCAGCCAAGAAGAGAAGCTAGAAAGGAAGGACTCACTGCTGGAGAAAGGGGTGCAACATCAGAACACGACACAGAGGAAACAGAAATGCCTGAGGTCGGTTCTGCGCCTGCAGTCTCTGAGAGGAACAACCCTGGTTGCAGGGGTGGGGGATGGAAATCTCAGGCAAGGAGCAGCAGACGTGGCTGATGACCCAGCTGCCCTAAAACAGCACAGAGGTAGCACACCTGAGCGAGAAGACCCCAGGCTGTGAGTCAGACCGACTCGGGCCAAACCCTCACTCTCTTTAGGCCCTCAGAACCTCAGTTTTATTGTTTCTAAATAAAGAATAACAATTCCTGCCTCTGGCCTAGCACACGAGGACAGAACTAAACAGAGGCACAGAGGCGCAGAGAATTACCCTTTGCCCAGGGTCTGGAGCGACAGCAGTAACCACGACATCAGTCCCTGGAGCGAGGCGTGCACGGGGCAGACCCCATCTACAGTATCAGGCTCAAGTGTGGCCCAGGGCACGACGCAGAGCACGCAGCGAGGACCAAGAGCTCATCCTAAGGTGACAGAATAGGAACTTTAAGGGCTTGTGCCCTGTGCCCATGAGAAGATGGTAACTCGGAGAGGGGCTGAGGGACTCCAATTCTAGAACTGTGAGGAGCAGGGGAGACTGACTCACTCCACGGACTCCACAGCGAGAGCCGATCTGCAGATGCTCCTTCTAGGGAAGCCCAGAGATGGATCTAACAGACAGAGCTGGAAGAGAACACAGGGGGTGTCTTACAATGTCATGAGCTCTTAGTCACAGAACGCAAGGGCCAGACACCCATGTGAGGGGACGCTACAGAAGGATCCTTGCACCCGAGACTGAGTGTGCTCCTGGGTTTTTTGTTTGTTTTAATTATTTATCTGTCTTTGGCTGCGTTGGGTCTTCGTTGCTGTGCACGGGCTTTCTCTAGTTGCGGCGAGCGGGGGCTCCTCTTCATCGCGGTGCATGGGCTTCTCATTGCAGTGGCTTCTCTTGTTGAGGAGCACAGGCTCTAGGCGCGTGAGCCTCAGCAGTCGTGGCTCGTGGGCTCAGTAGTTGTGGCTCGCGGGCCCTAGAGCGCAGGCTCAGTAGTTGCGGCGCACGGACTTAGCTGCTCTGCGGCGTGTGGGATCTTCTCGGACCCGTGTCCCCTCCATTGGCAGGCGGATTCTTAACCACTGTGCCACCAGGGAAGTGCTCCTGGGTTTTTTAATCATGACTTATCAGCGCAGAAAGGATGAGAGCTGTCATATTCCTCTACTTGTGTGCTGAGATCATAATATCCCCCTTCCCAGAGATCAGATCTACTTTGCCTTGTCAAAGAGGAATTATCAGAGCCTATAAGATGGAGGAGATGACAAGAAATCCTGTCCCACAGACAATAGAGATGAAAGCACAGGATCCAGCTGGGTGCACATAAAAAGAAAACAGGAGAGGAAGTTTCGTCGTTCCTGTCACCCTGATACCCCTTACGGTTAACATATCGTAAGGTTACCAGAGCTGTAACTTGCTAAGTGAAAAGACTCTGGCAAACAGCACAAGCTCACATAGATGAAAGGGACATGCGGTTAATGTACCTTGGGTTCTACCACTGGGGACAGCTGGTTCCCACCGGCGCACTATGGGATGGCAAGGAGGATTTCAGTTATGTGGAGAAAAGGAGAACTGCGTTAGTCACAACAGCAATTCAGGGCCACCTGCCTGCCTGAACCTGCCAGGCTCACCCCTCCCTCCCCGTCTTTATGTCAGATCATCACCATCCGTGGAGGAAACACAAGTCACTGTACGACCTCATGGACACATGTCCCCGGGCAGCTGCCAGCAATCTGACTGGGGGAGCGAGAGGCACATGATCGTGGAAGCAAAGCCACTCACTGCCAGCTCCATCCTTCCTGGTTTTCTACTGTATCACCAGGGAGTCTGGTGTACTGCTGGACATCAAGGGATCTAT
The DNA here is from genome assembly GCF_963924675.1 of Phocoena phocoena. Lineage (NCBI taxonomy): Eukaryota > Metazoa > Chordata > Mammalia > Artiodactyla > Phocoenidae > Phocoena > Phocoena phocoena. Next base: position 62,655,556 of record NC_089226.1, on the reverse strand, counting down.
GCAGCAAGGTCACTGAAGGTTGTCTATAGGGCAGGACCCCTGCATCTTCAATGACCTTGCTGCTCAAGAGCCTGTGACCCCCCCTTCGGCACGGGGGTTACCCACCTGGTGAGGGGCCACAAAGCCCTCCTCATGCCTTTCTAGACTCTTTAATAAAGATTCCTCTCCAATCTGCTTTATTCCATAACCCACCCCTGGGGTCTCCTTTATCCACATTATGTCCTCATTCAGAATCTGTGCAACACTCCCAAGTGCCCTGGAGAAACAGGGCCCGGATTCGAGATGTCTTCTGGCTCCATCTGACTCGTGGCTCTGACCTTACTCCCTCCTACTCCGCACCGTTTCCCCTGCCCATGCCCACCTCAGCGTCTTCTCTCACCAGCTCTAGGTAGCGTGTCCTGACTTGCCCTGCCTCTAGGATGCCTTGGGCCACACCACACCTGAACATTTTCTCAGAATGTTCCTGTAATTCCTGCCTGCCCAGCAAACTTGATAAAAGCTTCCACGAGGTAGGGACAGCACCCAGCCTGTGTATCCCAGCACCGTGCGGGGCACAAAGAAGTAACTCAGACATCTTTATGGATAGACTGATGGGCTGACCTTATCCACGGATGCACTTCTCAGGTCTTCGAGACTACAGGAGAGTTTTTTCTGAGCCCTGGGAAAACACAAAAGAAAGTCGATAAGGAAACAGTAACTGGAGAAGGAGGTACGTGGTATCATTCGTGTAGAGGACACTTCAAATGTCTAACTGGTAGTCTATCTTGGGCTTAGGGTCAAGGGCAGGAAAAAACCAAAACAAAACACCCTCTCATCATAACCATTACACGTAAGATGAGAACGGCCCACTTTGGGGATGGCCCGGTCTGACAATGTCTTGGTGAGGGCATGAGACCATCAGCGAAATCCAAATCAAAAGACCTTGGCATCCCTCAAAAACCCTGAATACACTCAATTCAGTGGCATCGGTGGGAGCTGGCTGTTGTGTGGTCATAAAAGAAGGCCAACGTCTGTGGAGTCAAAAGCCAATCCTGCCTTGTCTGTGAGTCTGACAGTAATCCAGCGAGGGAGGTGGTGCCACCTTGGAGTGGAGAAGAGCACATCAGCCACAGCTCCAAAGCGTCACCTGCTAGGATCCTTCAACCCTCTGCTCTGTCTCTGTATGCCCTGAGCAGTCTGCTCAGAGGAATTTGCTTTCTCCGGGGCTATTTGGCAGAGAAGGGCACCAACTGGATAGAGAAGAGGCGACAGGGTTACCTTGTGTCAATTCTCCTGGGCAGTGATATTTCTCAGTTCATATGAATACATCAGCATCTGTTAGTACATTCGTCTCTTGTGAGTCTGGTCAGTGTGAGTCACTCAGTGCCGACTTCTGAGTGAACTCATCAACCAAATTTCTTCTGAAAAACTAAGGACTGGCCAGTGGCCCTCCTTGACGCTGCTGTTTTCCTCTGAGGCTAAAGGCTCAGGGAACAATGGCTTTCTGGAAACGGGGTCAGAGTTCACAGGCTTCAGACCTCTGAAGACTCAGTGCCCTTCTGGGGAAGCTCCCACCACACTTGCGGCTGTCTTCCCCAGATACCTTGGCTGAAAGGCAGCCTACTCTCGGCAGTAAAGCTCCAGATCCCCATAACTTGGAAATGTGTTCTAAAGAGCTGATGTAGGGAACTGGAAATAGGTTCATTTTCGAGGGAATCAGTCAGGTGGCAGCGAAGTGACCCCACAGGCCAGCCTGTGATAAGCTCATTGCTATGTGAAGCTTCCCCAAAGCAACTGGACCAACTTCCCTGTGAGGAGAAATGGTCCTCCCTGGAGAATGTGGATTGTCACAGGGCTAGATTCCCTGAGAGCAGGAAGGACGTTCCAGAGGGGCTGATGGGAATGACAGGCACACCTCACAAGATGCTCTGAAGAACCACTAGGGGGCACAGATGAGGTGCAGCCACCTCTTCTCTGAGGCCCCAACCCCTGGCCAAGTCTTTTCTCAGTGACAACGACCCGGACCTTCAGCCTGTGGGAAGGGAAGGCCTTCTGTGGCCAGGGCAGGTAGGCAAGGTTCATGACTGCTCCAGCGTTTTGGCCCTTTTTGACCACTGCTGGGGCCAAAAGGGAGGACAGGTGTGCTCAGGACATGGTGGCTGTACTCACTGCCATGTCTGGAGCCCCAAGAGGGGCCGGAGAGCACAGTGGCTCCACAGAGGTGCTTGGGCCTCCTACCTGGTTTCCAGTGATTTCTGCGGTAGTGGGGGTGGTCCTGCCGTGGGAGAGCTACCTCTTGGAGATACCTGCACCAGAAACAGAAGAGTCACTGGACAGATACTGTTTGGAGATTACCCACCATCCTTCCCCTTTTTTGGACAATTCCTCTTGGGGAGTTACATCTTCACCCCTGGTGGCTACATCAATTCCAATGCCCTGCATTTTTAAGATGCCAAAAAGGAAGACATATTGGAAAAGATCAGGTGCGTTCAGGGTGGTATGGCTGTAGACAAGGAGGAAGGTATACTGAACAACCTTGGCCAACTTGCCTCTCTTTCCAGGGCCTAAGTTCACATTCTAGCAGTAGAGTCCTGACAAGTCAGTCCTGAGACCTGAATCCCTGGCTGCCCCTGCCTTTTCTGAGCTTGGTTCTTCAGCTTTTCCTTTCATTCAGTGAGCCACTGCACACCCTCTTAAAAACATTCCTGGGCTTCCCTGGTGGCGCAGTAGTTGAGAGTCCGCCAGCAGATGCAGGGGACACGGGTTCGTGCCCCGGTCTGGGAAGATCCCACATGCCACGGAGCGGCTGAGTCCGTGAGCCATGGCCGCTGAGCCTGCGCGTCCGGAGCCTGTACTCCACAATGGGAGAGGCCACAGCAGTGAGAGGCCCGCGTACCACAAAAAAAAAAAAAAAAACATTCCTTGCTGGCAAAGGTCAGCCGGAGTCGATTTCTGCTGGCAATGAGCAACTCTGTAATTAATATAGTCAATCAACAAACACGAGCAACATCTACTGCCTGCCAGGCCCTGTGCTGGGTGTGGGGCAAGCACCGCACACATCAGGGAGTTAGGTAAGTTAATTAGGATGAAAGAGCAATGCAACATGTCCCTCTGATACCAATACCTCTAATATAATATGGGGATAAAGGGGAGGGAGAGGATCCTTCTTGTTGGTGGGAAGGTTAGGAAGGCTTCAGAGGGGAGAACACTTGAGCTGAATCTTGAGAAATGAGAATGAGCTTAGCAAGGAGGCCAGAAAGGCAAGAGTACCAAGGGTGGAATGAACGTGAGCTAATCTGGTGGAAGATAAGGACGCAATTTGATGTCTTTCCCATCTGCAAGGGCTGCCTCGATTCTCTAGATCCCAGTATCTTTTTGGTCTACCATAGAAAGAACCCTGGCATCATAGTACGTAAGCTGTTAAACACCTGGGCTTTTGTGTTCAAGTCCAAGTTCTGCCATTTACTTGCTGGGTGACCTAGAGCAGATTACTTACCTTCTCTGAGCCTCAGCTGCAACACAATAAAAGAAGAATCCCAAAGGGGTCATGAGGAGTAAATGAGGTGAGTCACATGCCGTGCTCATCGCAGGGACCACCCAGAGGTACTGGCCATCAGTTACTGCTATCATTGCCAGCAATCTGGGATGCCTGCTCTGACTACATAACTGGGCCACCGGGTGACACTTTTGCTCCTCCCTTAATTAAAAGGGTTGAGTTGGACCGCTAAGATCCTTTTTATTGTGACTGTTCTGGAGTTTCAAGAACCTTTTGGATCCTGGGCTGAAACCCCTTCTTCATCTGAGATCTGTATCTATGAGTTAATTTGCCTACGTGTATCTAGACTAAGTCCAGAGAGGTTCATAGAACTGGATCAAATTTTAAACAAGAAAGAAGGAAATCTGTATGCTGGTTGTAGGGGCGGGACGTTGTCTGTGAAATAGGAATGTATCACTTCAAAAGTTCAGCTATCCCTCCAAATGAGCAATATTCATTCATTCATTCATTCAACAAATATCTGTTGAACCCTACTGGGTACCAGGCATCACTGCAAATCCTGGAGAGACAGTGGTAAATAAAACAAAGAACACCTTTGGTCTAGGCTTATAGTCCAGAGAGGAAAGGCAAAAATAAGCAAGGAAACCAGTTAAAAAAGAACATTCCTATCCTGGGAAGTCCAGTATCCACTATGCTGTCCCTCCCAACGGGAACACAGGCCCTGACTGCTCCCAAGCCTCAGTGCTCTTCCCAAGGCCTCGGGGGCTAACTCCATTGATTTAATTTTTTCTACCTGTCAAGATTTACACCTGAGACATACCTGACTGGTACCTGATTAGATCCTCCCCCAGGCCCAGGGTAAGCTCCTGGGGCCTGCTGAAACCCCACATCATGACCGGAAACACAGTACCTCTGGTTTAAAAAGTTCTTCAGGGCCTTTATTTGCAGTGTTCCAGTTTCTGAAACCTCCCTCCAGTTCTTCCTCATTGATTGAGAGAGTTCTTTCGGAAGGCCCTGGAAGCATTAACGCAGAAGAGATAATTACTACCACGTGACTTGTTTAGAAACCTATAATTGTACCACAAAATCCTAACGTTGTTTCTCCTTCGTTAAGGACAAAGAGGGACTTCCCTGGTGGCGCAGTGGTTAGGAATCCGCCTGCCAATGCAGGGGACACGGGTTCAAGCCCTGGTCTGGGAAGATCCCACGTGCCACGGAGCAACTAAGCCTGTGCGCCGCAACTACTGAGCCTGCGCTCTAGAGCCCACGAGCCACAACTACTGAAGCCTGTGTGCCTAAAGCCCGTGCTCCGCAACAAGAGAAGCCACCGCAATGAGAAGCCTGTGCGCCGCAACTACTGAGCCTGTGCTCTAGAGCCTGCGAGCCACAACTACGGAAGCCTGTGTGCCTAGAGCCCGTGCTCCGCAACAAGAGAAGCCACCGCAATGAGAAGCCCGCGCACCGCAACGAACAGTAGCCCCCACTCGCCGCAACTAGAGAAAGCCCACGTGCAGCAACGAAGACCCAACGCAGCCAAAAATAAATAAATTTATATTAAAAAAAAGGACAAAGAAAAACATAAAGGGACATTAAAAGTGTGATTCAGAAGATTCTTCAGGGCAACACAAACAGCTCTCACTGCCCTGTGACTTCCTATGGGAACCCAGGTACCCGGCAACTCAAAGAAGGCTCCCCAAGTGTCCTGGCGTCTGCTGGGGAAGCTTTTAGATTCTCCAGGAGGTGGGGAGGCTCTAATCCCCAACGAGGGTATTAAGCTGCCTTCGGATCCAGGTTTGACTGCGCTCACTGCCTCTAAGAGGTGTCCTGGGCAGATGCGTAGATCTTCCAAGGGTAGGGATCGCCAATGGCTCGAGTTGAAGGCTGTCTTTCCTTGGCGATCTGGGTAGCTCCTGGAAGCTCTGAACTGACTCTGCCATTTGCCACAACTTCTGGCGAGCAACAGCTACCAGTGTCCCCCCACCCAGGGCAGTCTAACCAGCTCCATTCTCCAGCAGAGCATTTCTCCAAATGAAGATGAGGACTCTTCTGGCAGGTCTGCCCCTGGATTTAACACCGTAGAGATGGAATATGTGGGGGAGAAAATGGCAAAGCTCCCCCTTGCTCTTACCTTGAGTCGCCATCACGATCTCCTTCACCCTTCGGTACTGGTTTAACAGCCCAGTAAGCTCCTCTATCCGACGGTCCTGTCACAGGACAAGACAGATTTCTATGTAAACAACACCACTGGCACCTGGTGATTTCATCTGGGGGCCCTGGCTATGTTCTGGGCACACTGAGAAGAAATGTTGTGTGGAAGCCATAGAATATTCCAAAGGGAAACACAGTGTCCAGGCCCTGGGTTCTCAGTGGTCTACCTCCGGAGCGGCTGCAAGCACTCTTGCCTCTACCTGAAGGCTGTGAGTCCAATCTCTAGTCATAAAACAATCCCTGTCTGATACAGCCTTCGAGGGGCTCAAACATTTCCCGAAGCAGGAAACTCACTGTCTCCCTACCCTCCTGACACAGCCATTGAAATCTGCCTCCTGGTCCGAGTATTGTCCTCTGGAGCTACGTGGAAAAAAAAAAAAAAAAGACTAAAATAAAGCTGTCGTGTTTCTCTCAAAACTCTCACTTACTCCGAGGCTGAGACTCCTTATGCGATAGAGGAAATTCCCAGAGGAGACCGTTTCTTTCAGCAAAGGCTGGGGACTTGGGGAGGCCACACAGATTTCAGAGCTAGATAAACTTGGGTATGACCCTGGCTCTGCTATCTACTGTTACCTGACCTTGGGCAAACCTACATTAGCACTTTGAGTATGTTTCCTCGTCTGTAAAATGCAGGGTTGTGATCCTTAGAGCTGATGTTTTCGCCAGACAGGTACTCTCTAGTTATGGAGGTGGCTATTTTATGATTAAGTGTCACTAGTTACGATGGGTCCATCACCAGATCATGAACGTGGGAGATTGGTGAACCGTTCTTGAGTTTTGCTAGTAGTCTGAGCAGCAGCTATGATATTGGCAGTAACCTCAGTGGTATTTTTTTCCCTACACCTGCATGAACAGGCATGGCTTTATTCTGCCTTTGGGAGATGCCATTTAGGCAAAGCTCCCAGGCATCAAAGCCAAAAGCAGGTGGCTGAGCCACGTGTCTAGGAGGCAGAGGCCATTCTCCTGACACTTCCCTGAGTCGGTGGTCTGATGGGCACAGCCCTGTCCAAAATATCAGAGACTAATAGGACCAAACAGAACCAGGAATGTCAGCAGGGAAAGGGCAGGGCCGCTCCATGGCCATCTTACCTTATCTTCATTGGCAACAAGCAAAGTTTCCATCCCCATTTTCAGACGTTGGATTTCTTGGTCTACAAGAATTTAGGTATAGGAAGAATTATTTACGTAAGTGCAGACAACTATTCCCACCTGCTAAGATGCTAAGACTTTCCATATGAATAAGTTACACGTGGCTCCCTACTTCTTTAAAGAGCCCATGATGGTGTCTGGCGTAGAGTCAGTCTCGTTACCTATTTGTTGGACTATTAAACGAATGAACCTACTATTTTGTCTTCTTTAGAGACATTTGTGGGGAAAACCCAAAATGCCGTTTATGCAAGGGTGGCACAGAGGAACCCCCAAATCTTTCACAACTGACATTCCACAAGGAAACAGACATTTATCCTCTATGACTTGAGTAGGCATGTACCTGGGCTGCTGCTAGCTAGTTTTGGAGAGAATCACACTGTCCCATGGATTGTAGCAGAAGAGAATTTAAAATGAGAAAAAAAAGGAAGTCTATAGCTGAACAGAGACAGGGAAAGAATGATTATGTGAAAAAGAGTCAGGTACTGGCTCAACTTAGAAGGTCACAGTCGGAATTGACTAACAGTGTTTAGCTGGATCTATAAACATGTTAAAATAAACTCTACTGTTACGGAAAGCAATCTTAGTTCATCATAAGCCTGCAGAATTTCTCTATGGGCCAAGGGATCTTCGTCAGTCTGTGGTGGACAACACACTGCCTTCTCTCACCTCGGTCCCAAGAGAATCTCTCGAATTCTTCCCAAACTAGTCTGGAGAGCCAGGTCAAAGGCTAAAGCCTAAAGGAGCTGGGGGTCTTTCTGCCCAATATATGGAGGTCTAAGAATTAACACATAGCTAGTTTTTCCAAGCAAAGCCCTATACCCGTCCCCAAATTGGGTACTACAGAGAATAGGGATGTCTACGTAAGAGAAATACAGCAGACAAGGGGACAAAAATATGTATAGTCACCCCATCTCCTTTCGGGATGCTTGCTACATCCGGCAAGAATAGGAAGAATGGATTTAGGACTTTGTGTAACTAGTTGTAGGGATTCAGCTTCAGAGGGAGGTGCAGAGTGCTGTCCACTATCTTAGGCTCTCGGCGGCTAGAGATCAGCTTGGCAACCCAGTCTGTGGAGGGGAGGGCAGTAAGCTCCAGACGAAGACTGGCAAACCTCGATGCCTTGGGCAGGCCGCAGCCAGAGCAAGGCCCCGAGCATCAGCTCCAGGAGGTGCCCGGTGATGGAACGCGGTGGGGCCTGGAAGGCGAGGCCTGTGGGGGAAGCACGGAGTGCAGGGGGAAGCCTGCCTGGCCTAGAAGTCAGGGCCTGGGGAGCTCTTTATGCAAGTTTAGCATCACAGACAGTCTAGAGTATCTCAGGGGTCTCCGGCCTCCACATTAAGCCATGGCAAGTAGGTGACATACTCAGTGGCTTGAGAAGACAAGAGAAAGGCTGGCGGAGGGATGAGCACATGGGTCACTAATTTCCTCCTCCCGCCTAAGCCATTGTTTCAGGGCTGCGTAGCTTCCCCACCCTGGCCAGGGATCCAAGCTAAGTGGTGTCGGTGCCGAGGCCCAGCTGCAACTGTAGTGGGGCTAATTCACAGGGCTCCCCAGCACTGCTCTGCAGCCCGGGGGCCAGAGGAGAAGCTGGAGGGTGTGTGATCATTTTGTATATAAGGCAAATAGCTGTAAATATCAAATACGCATTAAGAATACTTGAGGATTTAGCCTCTATTTTTAATCAGCAAGACTTGAACTCCTCAGGGACCATTCACCATCCTTTCACTCATTCAATAAATATTTCTTAGGAGCCATGGGCTGAATGCCATGTGAAGCTCTGTGGATATGGTCTCAAATAAGAGAGACACAGTCACTGCCCCAGAAGGAAGATGACAGTCTATACAAGACCTCACAAAATACAACACTGGTCAATTACAATAAGTACTATGAAAGAAAAAAAGAGTGCTGAGTTTGAGAAAAATGGGGGCACCTAGCTGAGGTAGGGTGGCCAGGAAAGGTCTTCCTGAGAGGTAACATTTGAGTTGAGATCCAAAGGATGGGAAATAACGAATCTGTTTCTGTAACCTCAGGCTCTTATGTGAGTACCAGGCAGGGCTCCATTCAACGACTGAGTGAATTGCTAAAGCCTCTTCTTTGGTGATGATACAAAGACAAGTCCTTTCAATTAAGGGAAAGAGTAAAAGTTCCAGAGGTAGCTGCACAGAGAGCTTCAATGGTCAGAGTGCATCTGAGAAAAGCCTTCAGAGCTGAGTCCTCCGAACAGGGGAGGGGTTCACGGTAATGATTCCACTGAGTCCTCCGAAAACAGGGGAGGGGTTCACGGTAATGATTCCACAACAGAGCTGGGCTTTATAGGCCCACGCGTGCACACACGAACACATACACACGTACGTGCACATTTCATGCCTCCTCACACAGCAGTACACACACCCAGAGACACACATGCCCACCTATAAGAGAGGGCCCAGGGCCAAAGGGCAAACTGCATTTGGTCACAGTCAGCCCAGTTACCTTTCTCTGCATGGCCACTGTGCAGAGCTGCAGTCCGGGAGAGCTGACTGTGTAGACGCTCAATTTCTGCATCCTTCAGGGCTACCTGCTCTTGCAGCTGGGCTACCTCAGCCTGGAAGAGAAAAAGCCATCCTTCCAGCTCAGAGGGACTACCAGACCACGACCAAGTACCTCAAGTCAGAGCCCAGGGCCAGTGGGTCCGAGGACACATTCGGAAGTTAGGAGCAAAGCTGCCAGAGGTGAGCAGTGAGGTGTTCGCTGCCCTCCCCACAAGGTGGAGCTCTGCGGAATGAACGCGCTCTTCCTGGCCGTTGAGGACGTGCCCGTGGCCCTGGCCATCCACCTGCTCTTTCTCCTGCGTCCTCCTGCCTGACCAGCCTCTTTCCCTCCCACGCCTTCTGCAGCCAAAATAAGTCAGAGGCCTGAGGAGGTGGGAACGTGCTCAATGGGAGGACTGCCCTTGGTCCAAAGATGGATATTCTCTTTCTGGACATGGTCTTCCTTCTCCCAAGATATTCTGCAGTAGCATGTCCGTAAACCACTGTAACAAGTACGTTCATCTTTCGTTTTTCCACCCCATACAGGAAATACAGTGGAAATCAAATCGCTACTAGTAGACAATGAGCGAGCCAAGCGTTCCCTCCCTCAAACTCTCCCACCCTGAATGCATAGCCACTGCCTCTGCCCAACCTCAGACTCCTATGCTCCTTTACCCAAATGAAATTACATACAAGCAGTGCATACAGCATTCAGGTGTGCTGAGGGGACGTACTTTTGTAAATCAACACAGGCGCACACACATGTTCACGTGGGCAGCAGCAGGTTAAACCGCACACGTAACAGCAAGCCAGGTGGTCCCTGTGCTCCCATACTGATTAGAAGGTCAGAACAGGGTAGGTCCCATCCTGAGAGGCACGCTGGCTTTGGAGTTAAACTTGGATTCTCTCATTTCCTAGTTGGGTAAGTGGTTTAACATTTCTGAGTCTTGGTTCATCTATAAAACCAGGAAAACAGCATTTAGCACACGGGGCTGCAGTAAGGAGTAAATGTGGTAAGGGTTATGAACAACTTAGTCTCATGCTCAGTAGACAGTAGGTCCTCAATAAACGCCACTTCTGTTGCTGCTCTCATCCTACTCCTTCCCTTATGGATAACTAGCTAGTGCTCTGAGCATCACACCAGACTAAGAGGGGTTCCCTGGTGGCGCAGTGGTTAAGAGTCGGCCTGCCAATGTAGAGGACACGGGTTCGATCTCTGGTCCAGGAGGATCCCACGTGCCGCGGAGCAACTAAGACCGTGTGCCACAACTACTGAGCCTGCACTCTGGAGCCCGCGAGCCATAACTACTGAAGCCCGTGCACCACAACTGCTGAGCCCGTGTGCCACAACTACTGAAGCCCGTCTGCCTACAGCCTGTGCTCTGCAACACGAGAAGCCACCACAGTGAGAAGCCTGCACACCACAATGAAGAGTGGCCCCCATTGCTGCAACTAGAGAAAGCCCGTGCGCAGCAACGAAGACCCAACTCAGCCAAAAATAAATAAAATAAAATCTATAAAAAGGAAAAAAACCAAAACAGACTAAGAAAGGGGGTGAGAACTAACTCCCAGCCAGTCAACGGCACACACAGCAAAAGCTTCTACTCTGGGCACCCTCTCCCCATATGGTAGCCCAATCGGGCCCCACCTTTACCCTGCAAGGTTACGGTATGGGCTCGTCCTATCCTGAGGTCATTTTTGAACAAGTCAAGTAATCAAATGAGCACTGGTCCTGTTGGTGGCCCTTCCACTAAACAGGCCTGTGTTCAGCTTCAGGACACACGGGCTGAGAGCCTACTCTCCATCGGCCCCATTCTCACTGCGTTCTTACATCAACCCTCACTCAATCCTCACAGGAAACCATGGGATGAAGCAGTACCCCTGCATGTCACCGGGGAGAAAACAGGAGTAGGGAAGGATTCGACTCCCAAGTCACAGAGCTATTCAGCGACCAGGCCAGGACGTGAACCCTGCCTGCTCGAAAGCCAGGGCTCCACCCAGCCTGGGCTGTCTGCTGCTGAGTTAATAGCACAGATGAGGGCTCCTCTTATGGGGAGAGGGCTCCCTGAGCCCACCTCAAGGGGTTCTGGACAAACCTTCCCTAACATCCCCAAAATGGGCCCATGTAAAAACAAAGAGGTGGCAAAGGGGTGGGTTTCCTTACCCAAAGTCCCTACAGAGCACTGTCCCTTTGCTTGGTTTCCACCCACAGAGGACAGAGAGCTGGGTCCAGCTGTACCAAACGGCTTGCAGAGACTCGCGGCCGTGGGCAGCTTTGCACAGCTAACCCAGGGCCTTGGAGCCCATGGGCTTACGATCGATGGCGACAGTGGCTTCTGAAAATATTAGCCTTGGGACTCAATCCAAATGCCTCTCATTTCTACAAGGGCCAGAATATTCTTGGAAGATATTCTCTTAACTTTTCTTGCACCTTCCACACCCATTTCTCCCCTTCTTCGTAGACAGGGTGAGAGCTGGTCTCTGTTAGGAATCCGGATGCCTGACTCTTGTCTGCGGGCCCCACAGTGGACACCAGTGACGAGATGCTATCGAGGCAGAGCCCAGGCTCTTCTTCTCTGAGGCCTGCCTCTGGGTGAAGTCATTTATTTACAACTCTACAGACCAAGTGGCTGGGCCCAATCTCCCATGTGCCCATTTTCACAGAATAGGCCAGAAATGACAGGTCCTCTCTTACGCTGAGAAAGGTATCTGTCCCTAAGCTGGGAAGTCTACAACAGCCCAGAGGCCGTGCACCTGACCATGGGGGAAAGTATGCTACTGCCATGGCCACTGAGGCTGGAGCTGTGTGGCGAGAGGTCTGGGACAAAGCCAGGCAGAGATGGGGGCTCTGCCTCCCTGCAGGTGCTGGGCCTTATTAAACCGAGGGACCCTGCCCTACCGCCGCTGCGCTGAAAGATGAAGCACACTGACGGACTGAGAAGCTTTACACAGAAAATGGAAGAACTTTCAAAAACAAGGCAGGTTTCAACTGCAGGGAATTAGGATAACAGAGGGAAAAGAGCATGAGTTTTGGAATGACACAGATCCAGATCAGAACCTCACCTTGGCCACTCTGAGCCTCAGTTTCCCTACCAGGAAAACGAGGACAATAAATCAATAGACCTCGCTGGGTTATTTTATGGACCAAATGAGAAAATGTGTACAAAGGGCTGGACACACTCTGGCACACAGGAGGGTCTCCAGACGTGGTGGTTATTAAATAATCCACAGTATCTCAAAGGTCTACATGCCAAGGCAAAGCGCTTAGGTGCTTCAAACGAGTTGTTTGGTTTTATAATAGAAGGTGGAGTGTACAACTTCAAAGCTTTCACCAAGACAGGACTCGCTTGAGGGGATCATGGGGATGGAAGGTTCTGAGCTTTTAGAGAAACGGTGCTCCTGGAACTGGGGGTTGTGAAGCACAGTGCACACAAGGGGACACGTAGATAAGAACAGAGCAGGAGACGATCAAGCAGATTGTCTAGCGCTGGAGCTGACTAGCTGTAAGATGTTGGGAAAGTTGCCTAACTACCCTGTGCCTCAGTTTCCTCATCTGCAAACAGTTAAGAAAATTCTCACATTTACGCAATAGAATATTACATAGACGTCACCATCATGTTCGGAGTTTTCTTTTAAGAGCATGGTATAAAACTGTGTATAAATTATCAACATCAAAATTAAGAGAGAGAGAGACCCCAAAAAGAGAAATGCCTGGAAGGAAATATTAATAGTGGTAGCTCCTGGGCAGTATACGAATGATTTTTCTTCTTTAAAATTTTTGTGGTTTAAAATTATCTATAACGGTTATTGTTTTTAGAATCACTTAAAGGTACAGAAAAAATAAAACTGAAAGTACAAACTAGATGTTAAGAAAACTCTAAGAAGTAAAGATGAAGATGCCTACAGGACCATCTGGTAACACCTGTGGGTGGCGCTGCAGAGCTCTCAGTGGAAAGGCAGGCGTGCACCCACCCACCAGAGGGAGCCTGGCCAGCTCCTCAGGCGGAAAAACTGCTTCAGGGTTTTAAAGCTTCCCGCCCCCAACCCCAGAGCGTCCCTCCTCTGCCTGCGTGGAAGTCTAACTGTATATGTGAAATTGCCTACTGCTTAAGTGACAGCTAATTCGACGTTTTAAAACACAACGCTCTGGCCAAAACAGTAAATGTGTGGGCTGAATCCATTCCAACTGTTAGAGGAAACGAAGGAGGAAACTATTAGAGAAAACAAAGGAGGGAGGGATAAAATTTATTTCACGAAAGAATGTATCGTGGGTGTCCTTTAAATAGCAAGCTCCCCAGTTCAACAGAAACATGATTTGGTTACAAAACTATTACAAGTATATATTTTTAGGAATTGCTAAAAATAAAAGCATACCTCTTTTTAGAAACTCATTATTAGAGGGGCTGCTAAATTTAAAATGATGCAGCCAAGACAATGTTGGCATTCATCTGCCCTAGGACTCATCACTCGCTCGTAGAGGCCCTGCTTGGCCCAGTGTCAGCCTGGGGCGGCGGGGGGGGGGCTGCCATGGAACACAGAGAGAGGAAGGAGACTTGGCGACCTCAGCAGCTCATAATCTCATGGGCTTTCCCCAGGAAAAGAGCCCTCCTGGATTAAATCTGTCTGCTCGCACAATCTGGGCACTGTTGCGTGTACACACAGTGGGATCAATTCCCATTCCTCAGCCTTAGGCTACGGCACACCCCAGACCCTCCCCACTGGGCCTCAAAGCCTCTCCATAAACATCAGAACCGCCTTTTACCTTGGTGGCCTTCAGTTTCCATTCATACTGGTTCCGTTCATTTTCCAACTCTTCCACCTTGATTTTGAGGTGCCGGAGCTCCTGCAGTAACTCCTAGGCGGGTGAGGAAGAAAGACAGAGTTCTGATGGTTAAAGAACAGGATGCTCCTGGGATCTACAACCCTGGGTAAGCACATGCACAGCGGATACCAAGGCAGGAGCGACCGCGTCAGGCTCCACGCTGTGGCTGGCTCCAATCTTTAAACACGGTCCTCGTTTCAGGAAAGGCTATGTGCCCGTTACAAAACAAAGGCCAGGGAGTTCCAGACAAAAGGAAGAGAAAACTTTCTTCTTCTTTGCAGAACTTGTTCTCCCTGCTCCTTTCTGACATCTGTGTTCCCTGCAGGGTGTGCCCAAATCATGCACGTATGTGTAGGGGGAAGGACAGGTAGGAGTTGGGAGCAAGAGAAACAGAGATGCAGAAATGAGGCAGCTTGTTACAGACAAAGTAGCAGGAAGCAGGCTAACAGGGAGCATCTGTCTGTGCTGGGGGTTGAGGAACCCAGGGGAGGAGGCCGGTGTTCCTGCAAGGCTTCACGGAGGAAGTGACAGCCAGGAGGACAGAAACAAAACGCTAAAAGGACAAATGCTAAGTGTGAGATGCAGAAGCGGGTCTGGCTGTTCCAGTTCAGAGGAGGGGTTGGCTTGAAGAAAGGAGGGAGGGAGGCGGCGTCCAGGGAGAGGGCAGACAGCCTGCTGGGCTGGAGTACAGGATGGGCAGCATTCAGTGGGAAACGGTGGGGCCTTACTGTAAAGGCTTTGGGATGAGAATATGAGGCAATCTGATGCCATTCTTTAGCAAGTAGGGAGCCCCTGAAGGTTGCTGAGTGGGGAAGTGACATTTAAACAACTTGCCGGTGGTGGAGCTGGAAATCAGGGCTGTATCTTCTGACCCCAGGGCCCCTGCTTTCTAAAGTACCCCTTTTAGTAAAGACGCCGCTGAGCACCCTTATCCCAAACCTAGGTTCCTTTAATGGACAAATGGTCCTGCTGACTGGTTTCTATCAGAAAAATTAGCATAAAAGCGATTACTTCCATAGACTTTCTGAACTCCAGATTCACATAACAAACTTCCCACAACATCTCCACGTGGATGGCACAGAGGCATCTTACGACTGTCGTGACCCAAGTGTAACCCTTAATTCCCCCTCACAGACATCCCTGTCTCACTAAACGGCGTCTCCATCCTGTGCCGGAAACCTGGGCTCCATCCTTGGCACTCCTCCTGTCTCCCCCGCTATATACGTAACTCATCCCCGAGCCTTCTAAATTCTACCTTCAAGGAAATCCCCTGAATCTCTCTTTTATCTCAACTCTACCATCACTAGCAGTTACTGCTGAGAGCCTGGACAGCCTCTCCACTGGTCGGTCTTCTGTCATCTTGCCCTTCTTGAAGCCATCGACCCCCATGGCATCCAGGGGAACAACACAATTAAAGCACAAATCTGATCCTGGCCCTTCCCTGCTCCTCAAAGCTCGTGAACTTTAACCCACGACCAGTACAGCCCGGCCTAACCCGGCACCCTGCCTGCCTGCCTCTTGTACTACCGTCTCTCCCCAGTTATGCTCCAGCCATGCTGGATACTTTTTAGCTCCTCTTTCTGACTTGGGCCCTCACACATGCCTCTCCCTCTGTCTGGAACTTTCTGCCAGGTTAACCCCTGCCCATCCTTCAGGCCGCCATGAGCAAAGCTATTCTAACCTCTACACTTCATCAGGTCCCTCTGCTATACTCTCTTGTGGCATCTGTATCATCTCTTATATCATTTGCAATTAAACTGTTACTGGTGTGATTGCTGATGGCTAGTTCTCCTACACAGTGAACTCCGTGAGCTTTGCTAACCTCTGGCACGTAGTTAGGTGTGCACTATTTCTTGACGAACGGACACTTGCAATTCAAGCCATCATTTAGCTGGCCTTTGCGTCCCGAGACAATCCACCAGAGTTACACTGCTTACGCTTGCATTGTGCAGGGATATTCACTAAGATTTTCTTATAACTGAGGTGAACACTTGTTGATGCCCTTTTAGAAACGTGTCTTCCAAGCTAAGGTAACTGCCTCTGTGATCTGCAACGTTAGACTTTAAGGCCTGTTGTGACTTGTAGCAGGTCCAGGATCATTTTCTGAGAACGTTTCTGGCCCTGCCTGAGGGGACGCCAGGCCTGCTGATGGCAGAACTGAAAGTGTGCAGGTTCCTGCTGAGGAGCTGCCACTGTGGGGACACGGAGCACGATGACCTCCAGGCTCTGTGACCTCTCTGGCACATCCCCTTCCTTCTAAGCCATTTGTTGCCCATCGTGGGCTATAAACACTGGTGCACAGTGTAACTCCTTTTACAAGTCCTTCTGGGGTAACCCACTCACCATCCCTCTCAGAGCTTCCCTTTCCAAATCTACACCTACATCTTGACTCTCAATTTTTCCCCCACGGAGGCCCCCTCCCCTCATGCCCAAGTCTGGGTGGAGATTTCCAACATGTCCCATAGTTGAGGATGGATCATGACAACTTCCTACAGACATGGCTACTACGCCCTTGACTTGCCCTTGGGCTTCCAAGTCCTCTTCGATAGCGGGCCTTGGAAGCACAGGCTCATCTCTGTGCAGCTGCCATCACAAAGGACCTGGTGACACCAGCGCAAGAGGCCAAGTCCAGCATCCCAGGCAGATACACCCCATAGGGCCCACAGGTCATGAAATCCCTCGAATGTGATTACACGGGAGAACTTTTCCCGGAAATTCAGATGATGGGAGTTGTCACAGCATATGGACATTCGTGTTCTGTTTTCTCACTGGGGATAAACCTCTTTAAAAATAAACTTGAGAGGATTATTTTATGATACTATTTTTTTCTTAATTTAAAAAAAAAAAAATCATGGGAGCTGAAACTTCATTTAACCTCCCAGCCCAGGAGGGAGAATCAGTGTCTGAGTCGTACCTGGGAAGGGGACCCGAAGCTTGCTTTTACACCAACGCCCCGTCACTCGGGGCACCTGACACACCTCATTCCCAGCCCTGAGAGAGATGAGTACCGCCACCGGTCAGAGGGTTGGCCTCGCCAGCTCAGACCCCGTTCAGTGAGGGTCACGGAGCTCAGCTCACATCCCGAGGGGAGCGAGTCCCAAGCTCTGCCCAGAGGTGACCATGGATCCATGTTAAGCCAGCACACGCTGTTCCAGGTAGGAGAAGCCCCAGCCCCTCCGCCAGCGAGATGCCACACACACGCATGCTCCGATATACTTAAGTGTGGTTCCTACAGGTGACCCCTCCCAACGGGCACACTCCTGGCCGCAGGGCTGGGGCCGGGCCGCACCGTCGTCGGCTGCCACCTCCTCAGGGTGGTCCCTACTGAGTGAGAGGCGCTCTTGAATCTGCCTGTGGATGTCCAGCTGCAGCCTACACATCTGCTGCTGCAGCTCACTGATCGCATTCAGAACCGACTGTAGGAAGGAAGAGAGAGGAGGAGAAAAGCACGCAGGGTCAGTCAGCGCTCAGACATGGTACTCCTTAGGAGAGCAGAACAGGAGGCCGGACGTGTACGGCAGGGGGCACACAGCGGTCGCTGTCCGTGACCATGTGCTCTCTTCACAGGGACCAAAAGACGTGGCATTTTCCCTGACCCGCCCCATCCGTGGGCCTGTCTGCAGTATGGCCTTCGTGCCATACTGGGGGCCGTCCTTGCATGACAGTGTCTGAGGCGCAGAGTCTAGCAAGAGCGGAGATGGGATCACATACAGACGCACCCCTTCTGCACTCGCCAATGCCCTCCCCAAACGTGCCAACACCCGTGCACAGGGGACGTAGGGCGCACAACGCGCGCGTGCACGCTCCTACATCCCCCACCCTAAACGCTCCTCACGCCCGACGCCAGACCCAACTCCTCTGCAGCCTCAAGAACATTTTGACCTTTTATGGCAACTTTGGAAATAACTGCAACCCTTGGAATTCATACCTACTCAGTTCTGAATCCCTTGCGCTAGCAGCTCTGCTGGGCTTTCCTTTATCTACTCCACAGGCATCTAGCGTCACTCCGCAGAGACCCAAGGCCACGGTAAGCAATGGCGCTCGCAGGTGAGTGAGGAGAAACACGCAAATAGCAATCACAGCAGGCTGTGAGTGCTACACCAATAAGACTATGGGGCTTCCCGGGAGCGGTGAGTGACTAATTCCGCCTGGGTCGAGACAAAGAGATGGGACGAGTCTAAGTGATGTGAAGTAGGTGCATTCGAGATCCCTTGCCTGTGTGGGGAAGTAAAGGGGACGAGCAGTCATGGGCCTGGCTGGCAGGGTGGAGGATGGTGGCACTCATGGCAACAAGAAACCCAAGAGCCTGGGGAGGACTGTGGGCAGCTGATGGGGCCGGGGCAGGGGCATGGAGTTAAGGAGACAGTTGGCAATAGATCCCAACAGAGCCTGGGGTGGGTGGGTGGGTGGCAGCCAATTAAAGTGTTTAGCCCCTCTCTGCCCACCTTTACTGACATTCTGAGCACTGGCACCTGGTACTGGGAGGTCTTCCCCCTGGCACCATGAGAACTGTCCAGGCATGCTAGAAAGAGGTTTTCCATCCCCAATAGAAAGAGTGTTTCCTAAAAGAAGAATGTAGAAGGAAATGTAGAAGGAAAACTGAGGGTCCGGATGGCAGCTTGGGTCTGAGAGGGCACTGCTAGGGCCCCTACGCCAGCCTGCTCTCCCTCCAGCGATGCCACTTGAACTGGGAGAGCTGCAGACGTAGGCAGCGCTGTCATAAGCGGGCTCCTGGCCTCCCAGCCACTCTCTCCTGGAGCTAGCTCACCTGAGTTAGCCCAGAGACAGCCCCACGTTGTCCTCCCCCAGAGTCAGCCGTCAGAGGGTTGGCTTCACCTGCTCATCTGACTTTGGTTAACGCCTCACATGGTGCCCTGGCACACGGAGGCCTCTGACAAATGTGAGTTCACTTTCCCCACTGCTTCTCCTTTTGCCACCAAGTGTTTGATCCATAAGAAATGAAGGAGAGAAACCGGGAGAGCGACAGAAAACACCTCAAGGTCATGCAACACAGTTAAGGCCCATGTGACATTGATCGCTGACAACAAAAGCCCAGTGGCTCTGCACCCTCCAGCATGCTTCCCCTACTGGCCACTCTCCCAGAACCTTTAGTCTCTCCTGGTCACTGGCCCTGCCGGTCTTCACACCTGCTCTTCTCTCTCTTATGTAAGTTTCAAGGATGTCACGACCCTCACTCTTCTCCTGTTCCCTTCATTGTTGTCTCTCTCAAGTGAGGGGTCTAGACCCGCTGGCCCTGATTTTCATCACCTCATCCCACCCCCACTCTCCAGGCAGATGAGCTCCAGCTCTATCTCCAGCACACAAGGGGTCAGCACCCTCCTCGCGGTCAGATCCACACACGCATCCTCTGTCCTCAAGCTGCGTGGCTCCCTCGTTTTACTCCTTACCTTCGGCAGCTCTGCACTACTCAGGTTCTCCTGGCCTCTCTTTTACTCTTTTCCTGCCAACTTATGGATCGCTCCAGTCTGTGTAGGTCTTCATGAATCCCAACGTCAACTCATCCATTTAGTTTTCCTTTGGCTTCCTGTCATCACAACTTGAAGGCCTTCTATATCAGCAAATTATGGACTAAAAATGCACACGAGGCAGGAGGACTAAAGGCAGATGACATGACCCTCTGCAAAAAAAGTCTTCCTAGAGGTAGTCTTAAGGTATTATTCATTATCACTTGGGTACCGATATGCCTATTTTAGCATTCATCCTATATTCCTCTCTTATCCACAAGACTATCCCAAGCAATGTTTTTGTAGTGCCTCACTGAAGTGAGCATTTACCCAGCCTACCACTACAAGATGCACTCCTGGCCAAACCAATGAGGCCAATTAGACGTAACTTACTCTTAATGGACACAGATCCCTACTTTGTCTTCTCACAAACCATCATAGGGTTGATGTCAAACTCAACAGACTGAATTTTATAGAACCCTTCTAACTTTCTTTACCATTTTGAAAAAAGAGGAGGAGGAGGAGGAGAAGAAAATGGTTACTTCCAGTTTTTCAGCAACTCACTTGATTTCTCCAATTCCTTAAAATTCACTTATAAACAAGCAGCCTGGGGACTGCTGTCCTAAGTTCTGTGCACCTGTCAGAGGCATCAGCGGAACCAAGCCCATTCTTTCTTTGATCTTCTTATTGAGAACATAACTTTAAAGGAAAATCTTCCCATTGTCCTCAGAACTGTCCCTTTCGGTGGGGCTTGGTCTTCCTGATGCCGTTCGTGCAGGTGCACTTTTCTCTGTCCTTTCTACCTTTTGTACAAGCCCCTTTGAAAACTGGTTCCTCTCAAGGTACCTCTACCTTTTCCTTTTTACTGGTATATTACTTGTGAGGTTACACAGTCAGAAATAAGTATATTTTTATGTAGTTCAATATCCTTGAGTCATCGATTCTATTTCTGAACTTTCAAAGGTATGATTTCCAAGGTCCACAGTGCATGTCTGGCTATGCCGCGTTCTTCCCTCCCTCCCTGTCATGAACTCTCAAAATAACAATGGCCACTCTCTCAAGAGACCCATCACTTTCACTTCATAAACTAGTTTCTAGCTTTGCTTCAGCATTAGAGCCAGGGTGGCAGTTCGCCTGGTTTATCTACATTCAGGGCAGAAACTATAAATGGGGGGGGGGGGTGGAAGGTAAAAACAAAAACCAACCCTTCAATATCTAGGTGTTGGGTACGAGTTTGTTTGTTTGTTTGTTTATTTATTTATTTAGGCTGTGTTGGGTCTTCGTTTCTGTGCGAGGGCTTTCCCTAGTTGCGGCAAGCGGGGGCCACTCTTCATCGTGGTGTGCGGGCCTCTTATTATCACGGCCTCTCCCGTTGTGGAGCACAGGCTCTGGACGCACAGGCTCAGTGGCCATGGCTCATGGGCCTAGTTGCTCCGCGGCATGTGGGATCCCCCCCGGTCCGGGGCACGAACCCGTGTCCCCTGCATCGGCAGGTGGACTCTCAACCACTGCGCCACCAGGGAAGCCCCCCTCTCCTCTCTTAATAGGTCTTTTCTCTCCCATAGGGCAGAGGCTTTTGTAGCGGTGTTTTCAATCTTGGGTCCCACATCATAAAGTCCAGGTGACATTTATGAGGTTCTAATCCCTGTTCTGTAATCTCAACTCACTTTATTACTCTTGCTTTGCCAACAGTCAAAGTTTTTGTTTTGGGGCTCTTAATTTGAACTCTTAATTTCTGAATTGTTGGAGTGTATTTCCTATACAAACAAAAATGAGTAAACAAAATAAAAACAAGAATAATAGGGCTTCCCTGGTGGCGCAGTGGTTGAGAGTCCGCCTGCCGATGCAGGGGACACGGGTTCGTGCCCCGGTCTGGGAAGATCCCACATGCCGCGGAGCGGCTGGGCCCGTGAGCCATGGCCGCTGAGCCTGCGCGTCCGGAGCCTGTCCTCCGCAACGGGAGAGGCCACGACAGTGAGAGGCCCGCGTAACGCATAAAAAAAAAAAAAAAAAAAAAAAAAGAATAATAAAACTCTCCTAAGTCAGGCCAGCTGTTCTCTGAGCAAACACTATCTTCCCAGCCTTTGCTCTGTACTCCAGGTTCAACAGTTCAGAAATCAGAATCCCTCCCTTCCAAGGTCCCACCCATAGGAAGAAAGAAGCAGGACACCTGTGTTGTAAGACATTCCATTTTCTGCCAGCAAATCCTAGAGCTCGTTTCCAGTTCTCTTCAGGCTTACGTATATCCCTGATCAATTGGGCTGACTTCATTTCCAAGCAGATGCTGGATCCCTGTTCCCCTCTAGAAAGGCTGCTCTGTTACTACATGCAGAACCCTTTGGATCTCACAAAGGGATCCAGCTGCAGGCCTCCCTGCATCCCCAGTGCTTAGGGAAGCCAGATGCCCTTCTCCAAGGAAGATCTCTCCAAGGGACATGCCTTTGATAGGTGGGCTACCCCGAGGTTTTCCTTTGCCTCTGGATCTCTTTCTTTCATGTGCCATCCTCCTAACTGTGGTATTTACTTTCCACGTTGGTCACTTTTCCTGCAGTCCTGCTTTTCAGGAGTGAACCCAACTGGTCCAATCTTGGGTCTCCTGAAATGGCCCAGAACCACTGCAAAAGGCTCAGGAGAAAAGGTGCAGTAAACAGGAAATCCAGTATTCACCCACATCTCCTAAGGGTCACCACGGACTCCTGAGCGAGGCTGGCTATCAGGATTGTCTCCATTTAACAAGAAACCTACACCTCAAAGTCCTTGGGTTTATAGACAAACATTTGTAATCACTTCCACAGCTGACTACAGGGCGGCAGGATACCTGCTTAGGATAAAGCCTGAGCTACACAGAGAAAGTGTATTTCAGATCTGGCTACCTCAGAAAAGTCCTGCCTCTTTTAAACCACAAGCAATCAGGCTTTAGGCTAAGCACATTCACTGGAAAAACAGCAGCAGTGTAGGATGGGAAGCAACGTTCCCTTTATTCATACAACTACAACCTTGACGACCCCAGCCAGCCAAACGTCTCCCTCAAAATAAGCAGCTCCACCACGCACACGACAGCAGTGCAGCTAGCTTCAGCAGCCCTCTCCATGGTTGTAAGCCTAGGGTGTTCCAGACAGTTACAAACAGTGGTAGAGAGTCTGAGCATACCAGTAAAGATTATGTTTAATGACAAGAATGAGAATGTTGCTTCAGGTCATATGGCCGTTGTTCCCTGATTATCACAAGTTTGAACAGCCTGAAAAACTCCTCCACGTGGAAACCTAATGTTTGTACTAGCAACTGGGAAGGGCTGTTATCGGGTAGGACTGAGGCCAGCAGCTCAGGGTCTATGGTGCTTCATGCACGAATAGTCTAATGGAAAACAAAAGCAAAAATTCAGATTGAAAAATAATCCTTCAGAAAAGAAAAAATAAAGCAAACAGTAGAATGACTCTGCCTTAGCTGTGCTTGGCCCAGAAGTGGGAGCTCCCCTTCCTTCCCTAGAAAGGAACTGAGCTGCTCCAGCTCGGTACTAACTCAGCATTCTGCCACCATGGACTGACTCTCACGCCCACACACACCCATGTGTGGGCCCATGTCCCCTACAGCGACTGGTTCAGAACCAGGCACGTGACCCAAATTGGCCCACTGATATGCAATCCTGGGGTTTTGCTGGAATCTTTGAGAGAGAGAGAGAATCTCTCTCTCTGCAGAGGTTGCCAGGCTAGTAGGATCTAAAGCTGCTGATGGCCATCTTTGTCACCACATACAGAGAGCCTTCCTGAGAATAAGGCTAAAACAGAACCAAATGAGACACTAAGCCTGATTTCTAACCACACGGTAAAGCCAGCTGGATCTAGTGATATCAGCTTTTAAAACCCTAGACTATTCCAGTTGTGTGACCTAATAACCCTCTCCATCTTTCCTTCCTTTCTTTTCCTTGTTTCCCTCGCTCCCTCCCTCCCTCCCTTCCTTGGTTTTGAGTTGTCTCTACCACTCTAAGCCTTCTTACAGAGTTTATTCAATTCTGCCCCCAAGCCTGAAGGTATATCCCCATGTGATCACACATTTTGAAACATTGGTAAAATAATTCTAAACCTGTAGAAAATCGAATTGCTTCTCCCTGAACATTTAAGAAGCACAGTCTATTTAACTAACACTTCACACAGATAAGCTTTGACTCTGCGGTAGCTAGGTCGACATTTACATTTCTCGCATGCTTAAAAACACAATCAGTAAGTAACTGATAAAAGCTAGTTATCCAGCACTATGCTAAGGACTACACATATACATTATCTCATTCCTTCCTCGGAACAACTGAGCAAACAGGAAGTACTACTATCTCCGTTTTACAGAAGAAGAAATAGAGGTTTGGGAGGTTAAATTACTTGCCTAAGATCACAAAGGTACTGAGTAGCTGAGTTTGGATTCCAGCCAAGAGGTCTGATTCAAAAGCCTGCGTTCTTAATCACTAGAAGATAGTGTCCTCAGCTTAACGGAGATAAATTTTCTTTTGGCAACTATACTTCTTACTAATGAGCATGTTCTCAAAAGCAACGCAAGGAATATGCCCCACATATTAGAAGTGTCTCAATCACCAGTGTTTACCCAGTAAACAGAAATGTGCCAGGTTTCCGGGCATGATGGTGTTGGCGCTTAACTGAATGGAACAACGTCCACCTTTAGATGTTAGAGATGCCTGAATGGAAGAGAGGATGCCAGATCCTATGATAGAGACTTAGCTTTGGTGATTTTTTTTTTTTCGACTTCATCACACAGTTACCCATTTTACAGATAAAGAAATTGAAGTTCAGAGAGATTAAGTAGTTAACTTGCTGAAGTTCAAAGAGCTATTAAGCATTTAGGTCAGTAATTGAGCCAAGGTGTTTCTAGACCTTTAGGGCTATTCTTTCCACAGCTCACAATGCATGGTGTATAAATATAGGGAACTTGTAGGTAGAGGCACACGGAAGGTGGTTATCTAAGGTTAAAATGGACTGTTCTGAGCTCTGAGCCTAGAATTTATCCAAAACATTTATCCAAAATAAGAGTCTGGCATGCCCTAGTCAATGGCATATGGAGCCTGAGAAAACAAAAACAAAAACGAGATACAGGAAAACATTCTAAGAGAAAGCCTGTGCATGGGCTCACCCACAGGAGCCATCAGGAGGAAAGAAACACGTAATCTAAGGGTTGCATCTGGGTCTGTGAAATGCACATCAAAGAATGTCTCTAGACTCCATGAACAACGATGCTGGCTTACTGAGCAGCTGACTTCATCCCAATACGCGGTCATTACCTTGGCGCTCACAGAAGACATCTTGGTCTCTCTAAGTCTTGTCTGATCCTTCCCCCACTACTGCTTCCCTTTCCATCCTTGTCAGCAGCTTGAGGGTACAGCCTTAGTGCCAAAACTGGGTGGTTTGGGCATTGCTGAAATCTGCAGCCACAGCAAAACCGGATAACTTGGTATTAACAGATCATTGTGTCTCTGGTGCATAGATGTTTCTGGCACCCAGTGGCTGCCAGGCTTGGGGTTGACCAGATGGCCCGAAGCCACATTAGGCTAGCTTCTCCTGATCTGAGCTTTGGACTGTATGGGTACCCCTAGAAGGTGATGTGTCACACTCACCTCTGCTTTTTTCTGCTTCTCTTCCTGCTCTCTCTGCTCCTTCTCCATGCCCACCAGCTTGAGCTTCAGCTCAGACACTTCAGTCATCAGATCGAGCTTCTGAGTCTCAAGAGATGTACGACTTAGCAGCTCCTGCAGGCAAAAACAGATCTCAAAATCATAAACCTCCATGGCCATAAGAACAGCTCTACCTCCATCCATAGGACATAAGGCAATCTCTACACTGTACGATGAAACCGCTACATCTGAGCCACAGTCCTAGAGGGGACAGGCCTGGGCTGATGCCGGGTCACTCAAGGGTAGCACGGCCCGACGCTACCCACTGTGCTCTGGGAGTCAATGTGAGCTACATTTCTCAAAAAGCACATTTGTCCGTAGAAACCATTATTCCCTCTTTCCAGGTAGAGAAAAAAGGATGGGTCTGCTCAACGAATGAAATTTCTCCATGTCTATTTTTAAGGCAAAGCGGCAGATCCTCTCCACCAAAACAAACAAAAGACCAGCTTAGGTTAACATTACATTTTTCAAAACCAAAGTTTCCATATCACCTCCCGGGCTCAGTCAATATTCGGCCCAGTCTTCCACACATGTCATTGGAAGACCTTACTGCAAGGAACCTAGAAGGGAGCTAGGACATAAAGTAGATATTCAATGAGTATTTACTGAATGGTTACAGTAGAATCTTATTTATGGGATATGTATCTTTCCTAGAATGTAAATAAGAAAATTGTTCTTTGCTTATTTTGAGGACAGACTGGGGAGGTTATTAGTAGTCCTGCCAAGCCTAAAACAGTAGCAGACAACAACCAGCCATTAATATATACACTTAATAAGCGTAAGTAAGACAAAACAAAGGTGATAGGTGAAACACCTGCTCAGCACTTCTAGGAATTATGAAGGACCTCAAAAGCCAGGAGCACTTCCCAAAGTCCAGGGGTAACATTTCTCCATTGGCAAAAGGCGATGTTGTGTGAGATCCCATATCTTGGCACCTGGAGACACTGGATACACAGGTCCTGGCAAGGAGACCACGATACGATGCTAGGAGGGTAACCGGCCAAATGAGCTGATGGAAAGGACACAGCATCCTGCCACGGTCTGAAATTTCCTTATCATCTTAGGCAACCCAACCCTAGTACAAGAACAGTCATCTCAACAATCTGACCCTACAGCCATGATTTCACGTTCTGAACTGTCCTCAACTCATAAAACCAAACCGCATGAGTCAGAGATTTTAACTTGGAAAACATGACTCCCTGGGCAAAAGGCCATCAGTACCTCAGAAAGGTGGGCTACAAACTGTCCATCTGCTAACCTGAGGGAGAGCATCCAGAAGCCAAGGAATTCAGCAAAATGAGCTTAGTACTGGGCTGAGGGGCCCAGCTCCTCCTGGGCCAGCCAGACTTGAAGCTGGCTTACAGGGCAAAGGCAGCCGCAGTGCCACGCCAGAACTGCGGGCTGCTTGGTCATGAGGACTTAGCCAGCTAAGTATGTCCAGTGTTGGGACTGGGGGTGAGTGGACATAGATGCGCTGAGTGCCTCCTCTGTGCTAGACACTGTTGGGTACTTTACATACATCCTCTCAATAAACCCTCCCAGGGATTTGGCAGTCAACATTACTATCCCTATTTTACAGATGAAGAAACGGGCCCAGAGACTGGCCTGTCTTGGCCAAGGGCACACACCAATCAACAGCAGAGTTAGTTTTAAAACCAAAGTCTGTTTGGCTTCAAAACTCATTTCTGTTTAATGTATCACACTGTTTCCCAAACAGAGAAAGAAGTCCAAGAATTTCAAGGGAAATAAAAAAATACATGCTGGGGCTTCCCTGGTGGCGCAGTGGTTGAGAGTCCACCTGCCGATGCAGGGGACACGGATTCGTGCCCCGGTCTGGGAAGATCCCACATGCCACGGAGCGGCTGGGCCCGTGAGCCATGGCCGCTGAGCCTGCGCGTCTGGAGCCTGTGCTCCGCAATGGGAGAGGCCACAACAGTGAGAGGCCCGCGTACCACAAAAAAAAAAAACTGTTGAAAAAAGCCAATCAACAAATATTCACTGAGCCCAGGAAAGAGCTGCTCAAACTGTTAAGAATTTGTTGGACACATACTATCTACTAGGGCCTGGTGCTAAGGCTATGCAGGCCATAAAAGGCCCAAAAATGTTCTTCCCTGGGTGAGGAAGATGGGATTTCTGGGTCTTGAGTATCTTAAGATGTAATCCTTCCTAATGCCGCCTGCTCGTTATGAACATCCTTCTCCCTCTTCCCCACCTTCTCCTTTGTCTCCACCACCTCATTCTTTCTCTCTGTCCTTTCATTTAGCTGTTTTGTTCCAGAAATGATTTGAGGTAGTTTGCAAAATAGACAACTCAAGTGAAAAAATAGGGCTTCCCTGGTGGCGCAGTGGTTGCGAGTCCGCCTGCCGATGCAGGGGACACGGGTTTGTGCCCCGGTCCGGGAGGGTCCCACATGCCGCGGAGCGGCTGGGCCCGTGAGCCATGGCCACTGAGCCTGAGCGTCCAGAGCCTGTGCTCCGCAACGGGAGAGGCCACAACAGTAAGAGGCCCGTGTACTGCAAAAAAAAAAAAAATAAACCATAAAAATTAAAGCGGGTAAGGAAAGAAGTTGAAGCCAGAGTGACTGTCGGCATAAAACTCATACCCTAAAGTTCTATTCACAGCTGGAGATGGAGTACAACGTGTATGTGAGCTTCCCAGCCAGCAGTGCAAAGGGAAAAAGGGACAATTCTAGAACTCAAGGTCCACGGGATAATAACAATTGCTTTGGACTGCTAAGTACTCAGAAAATCTTCCATGAGACTTCCATCATTTGTTCAACTACCAGATGCCAAGGCCTAGGGGTAGGAGAGTTAGAAGTACAGCCCCTGTTGAGCTCCTGAGTCTCTTAAAAAGGTATTTAATGCAGTTGTCTACCAACCAGCATTCAAGATACTGCCTCGGTGGGATGTAACAATGCCTCAGAAGGCATCTCTCTTGAAAGCTAAGAATCTACTCTGCTTTCATGATTTCCAGAATCCCTCTGGCTGTTTTAACTGCCAGGTTGTAATTGGTCATACCAATGTTCCAGTTAAGGAGGATAATATTCTAATTGGTTGCATTAAAATTCCAATGGCCATTCCAATTGGTCATGCCAGGGTTCTGATTGGTCACACTAACATTCCAAGTGGACATTTCAATTAGACACACCAAAGTTTTAATGAGAAGCCTGGGGCTGCTTAATTTCACAGAGTCCACTGATAACTAAAACTTCTCCTTACTGTCTCCTGGATTCTATTAGCGTGTGCTTCCCCCTTTCATTATCATCACCCCTGGTCCTTGTCATCAATAAGTACCGTCCGACTCCCTGAACTCAAAATCAGCCTTTGACAGCCTTATCCCAGCCCAGCCCCACTTCCCCATCTCCAGGCCCGGCATGGCCTCTAGCCACTGTTATGTACTGTGACCTCTATCCTAGTTGTCTTAATAGGATTTAAATACCCTACATTCTAAACTGCTCTTTCTACTTCCAGCAGAAACCGAACCCTGACGTCTGCATGACATGACACGTCCCTCCCAGTCCTCTCAAGTAGAGGCCGTTCTGCTCCAGCAACCCAACTTACAGAACACCTTTCTCCCAGTTAAACACTGCTTCTTCCAGATCTCCTACCTCTGCCCTCCTCCTCCTCTAAGGCAGCACCATTCAGTTAAGTCACGTTTTCCCCAAATACCCAGACCCCAAGATAGTCTCCCATTTCCACTGATTATCCTTGTTAATCAATCTTTCAGTCAGGGCTCACCCTGGTTTCACATTTCTTGACCTTGACACCGACAGGCTTTGCTTCCACCTCAGTTCAGCTTCTCAGTAGTATGGCCACAGCCTGACACTCGTCTTGATCCGGAACCTGTGTCCTTCACTTCTAAAATCTTCACCTCTGAAATTCTCTCCTCTGGCCACAATCCTTTCCAACTGGCCCATTTAGTCACTCAAATCATCTTCAATTTCTTCTTCTGTGGCTACTAGTTACTTAACAACTCCCTATTTTCCTAGTTTACCAACAACTTCCTTTAAGTAGTATTTGCCTCCTTACCCACCCTGTACCTTAAGGCTTATCATTTCAGTTGTATCATTTCTGCATCAGAAAATTC